>NW_025201249.1:2966-7000 GCF_004010195.1 Chiloscyllium plagiosum | reverse complement strand
CAACACTGAACCTTAAGGAACACCACTTATCATCGGCTTCCATCCTGAGAAAGACCCTTTCAAAGTTTGTGAAAAGATTTGTAGCTCGGGTGCTTGTTGTGGTTCTGTTCGCCGAGCTGGGAATTTGTGTTGCAGACATTTCATCCCCTGTCTAGGTGACACCCTCAGTGCTTGGGAACCTCCTGTGAAGCGCTTCTGTGATCTTTCCTCCGGCATTTGTAGTGGTTTGAGTCTGCCACTTCCGGTTGTCAGTTCCAGCTGACCGTTGCAGTGGCCGGTATATTGGGTCCAGGTCGATGTGCTTATTGATTGAATCTGTGGATGAGTGCCACGCCTCTAGGAATTCCCTGGCTGTTCTCTGTTTGGCTTGTCCTATAATAGTAGTGTTGTCCCAGTCGAATTTATGTTGCTTGTCATCTGTGTGTGTGACTACTAAGGATAGCTGGTCGTGTCGTTTCGTGGCTAGTTGGTGGTAAGGGATGCGGATCGTTAGCTGTCTTCCTGTTTGTCCTATGTAGTGTTTTGTGCAGTCCTTGCATGGGATTTTGTATACTGCATGATTCTACTGATTACTGAAAGATCACCACTAACACCTCCACTATCTCTTCAATTCTCTCCCTTAACACTTTGGTGTGTAGTCCATCCGGTCCAGGTGATTTATCCACCTTCAGGCCATTCAGTTTTTCTAGCACCTTCTCCTTGATGATGGCCACCATGCTCAGCTCTGTCCCCTCACTCTCTTGAATTTTTGGAATATGACTCATGTCTTCCACTGTGAAGACTGACGCAAAGTAATTATTCAGTTCTTCAGCCATTTCCTTGTTCCCCACTGATATGTCTGCAGTGTCATTTTTCAGCGGCCCAATATCCACTTTTGCCTCTCTTTTGCCCTTTGTATATTTAAAGAATCTCTTAGTCTTCCTTTAGCTTACTTCCATATTTAATCTCCCTTTTTTTTGTTCCCCGCTGTTGGTCTTTGTAATCTTCCCAATCCTCTGGTTGACCACTGCTCTTTGTCACCTGCCTATCTTTTAGGTAAGATGTATATCCTTGAATATTCGGCTCCCAATCCTGATACACTTGCAGCCACATCTCCATGTCATGCCATGTCATACTTGTCAATTTCGATCTGCACTGCAAACTCATTTACCTTACTCCTTATACTGAATGCACTCAGATATAACACCTTCACTCCTGTATTAATCATCCCTCTCCTCATTGTCATTTGTTTGTCCAGTGTGTTTGAAGTTTGATTGCTAACCCTTTCCATGCCCAGTGTTCTATTAGTGTCTGTGCTGGAGATTTTAATAATGCCTCCTGAGTTTGCACTCTTATCTCCTTTAATTTGGATTTTCTAATTTCCCCGATTTAGTTTAAAGCCCTGTCTCCAGCCCTAGTTATGCAATTCACTAGGACTGATCCCACACGGTTCAGATGAAGACCGTCCCATCGGAACAGGTCTCTTCTTCTCCAGTACTGGTACCAATGTCCAATGAATTTAAACCCATTTCTCCCACATCAAAATAGTGGGAGACAGTTCTGCTTTCTCTGCCTGGCTTCCATTTTCTCTCCAGCTTATCCAGGAATATTTGAGGAGAAAGTGAGGTCTGCAGATGCTGGAGATCAAAGTTGAAACTTCATTGCTGGAACAGCACAGCAGGTCAGGAATTCCTGAAGAAGGGCCTGTGCCCGAAACGTCGAACACTCACTATGAAACCCCTTGATTTGCTTTTCCAAAATGCAAGACCTCACACTTATCTATATTAAACTCCATTTGCCATTTCTCAGCCCACTTACCCAGCTGATCAAGGTCCTGCTGCAGTTTCTGACAACCTTCCTCACTGTTCACAATACCACATATTTTATGTGTCATCTACAAACTTCCTGATCATGCCTTGTATGTTCTGATCCAAATCATTGATATAGATAACAAACAGTAATGGGCCCAGTACCAACCCCTCAGGCACTCCACTAGTCACAGGCCTCCAGTCTGGCCAGCATCCTTTCACTACTACCCTCTGCTTCCTACCATCAAGCCAATTGTGTGTCCAATTTGCCAGCTCCTGCTGGATTCTATGCCATCCAACCTTCCAGAGCAGCCTACCATGTGGGATCTTATCAAAGGCCTTATTAAAATCCACATAGACTTCATCTACTGTCCTGCTCTGATCAACCTTCCTGGTCACTTCATCAAAGAACTCTTAACAAATTTATGAAGCATGATCTCTCACTCACAAAGCTATGCTGACTACTCCTAATCAAACCCTGTTGTTCCAAATGCCCGTATAGTTTATATCTCAATCTCCTCAAGTAGTTTACCTACCACGGATGTTAAGGTTACTGGTCTACAGCTCCTAGGTTTGTTTTTGTAACCCTTCTTGAATAAAGGCACAACATTCACTACCCTTTGGTGTTCTGGGGCATGACACATGGCTACCAATGATGCAAAAATATCAAATAACAGAAGTGGGTACTGCAGATGCTGGAGATTAGAGTCAAGATTAGAGTGGTGCTGGAAAAGCACAGAGGTCAGGCAGCATCTGAGGAACAGGAAAACTTGAGTTTTGGGCAAAAGCCTTTCATCCGGACTGGAACAGATAGGTGAGACAGAGGTTTGACAGGTGGGACAGGCGGGTGTCCTGGAGATGTTCTCTGTTAAGGATTTGCACCAATCAACCCCACCGCCCCGTGGCTGAACATTTCAACTCCCCCGAGGACATGCAGGTCCTAGGCCTTCTCCACCGCCACTTCCTCGCCACCCAACGCCTGCCTCACCTTCCACCTCGGGACGCTTTAACCCCAGGGCATCAATGTGGATTTCACCAGTTTCCTCATTTCCCCTGCACTCACCTTAACCCAGTTCAAACCTCCCAGCTCAGCACCGTCCTCCTGACCTGTTCCACCTGTCAATCCTCCACTCCACCCTCCCCTCCTACCTATCACCTTTACACCCACCTACTGCACTCTCAGCTACCTTCTCCCCAGTCTACCCTCTCCCATTTATCTCTCCACACCTGAGGCTTCCAGCCTTATTCCTGATGAAGGGCTTTTGCCCAAAACATCGATTTTTCCTGCTCCTCGGATGCTGCCTGACCTGCTGTGCTTTCCCAGCACCACGCTAATCTTGATGCAAAAATATCAGCCAGGGCTCCCGCAATTTCTTCTCTAGCCTCTTGCAGTGTTCTTGGATATATCTGGTCAGGACCAGGAGATTTATCTACCTTCATACATTCTAATACATCCAACACTTCCTCTACTGTGATTTGGACTGTCTCCAAGATATCACCATTAGCTTCCCCAAGTCTTCATGTCTTTCTCCACGGTAAAAGCAGGAGAAATATTCATTGAGGACCTTGTTCATCTCCTGCAGTCCTCTTTGGTCCTTGAGGGGACCTATTCTCTCTCCGGTTAGACCATAAGACATAGGAGTGGAAGTAAGGACATTTGGCCCATCGAGTCCACTCCGCCATTCAATCATGGCCGATGGGCATTTCAACTCCACTTACCCGCATTCTCCCCATAGCCCTTAATTCCTTGTGACATCAAGAACTTATCAATCTCTGCCTTGAAGACATTTAGCGTCCCGGCCTCCACTGCACTCTGCGGCAATGAATTCCACAGGCCCACCACTCTCTGGCTGAAGAAATGTCTCCGCATTTCTGTTCTGAATTTACCCCCTCTAATTCTAAGGCTGTGTCCACGGGTCCTAGTCTCCTCACCTAACGGAAACAATTTCCTAGCGTCCACCCTCGCCAAGCCATGTACTATCTTGTAAGTTTCTATTAGATCTCCCCTTAATCTTCTAAACTCCAATGAAAACAATCCCAGGATCCTCAGCCGTTCCTCATATGTTAGACCAACCATTCCAGGGATCATCCGTGTGAATCTCCACTGGACACGTTCCAGTGCCAGTATGTCCTTCCTGAGGTGTGGCGACCAAAACTGGACACAGTACTCCAAATACGGCCTAACCAGAGCTTTATAAAGTCTTAGTAGTACATCTCTGCTTTTATATTCCAACCCTCTTAAGATAA
>NW_025201249.1:0-2869 GCF_004010195.1 Chiloscyllium plagiosum | reverse complement strand
TAGGAGGAGTTGCCCGTGAGTTGGCATCCAGCTTCAGCGGTGTAAAGATCGGTGCGCCAAACTACCACTGTGCCTCCCTTGTCTGCTGGTTTGATGGTGAGTTTGGGGTTGGAGCGGAGTGAGTGGAGGCCTATGCATTGTGAGGGTGAGAGGTTGGAGTGGGTGAGAGGGGCGGACAGGTTGAGGTGGTCAATGTCGCAGCGGCAGTTGGATATGAAGAGATCGAAGACGGGTAAGAGGCCAGCACGGGGTGACCAGGTGAATGGGGTTATTTGGAGGCGGGAGAAGGGTGGTGGGAGTCCTAGTTGAAGAGGTTGGCCTGTAGGCGAAGGCAGCGGAAGAAATGCTTGATGTCTAGCCGCGTGTCAAACTCATTGATCAAGGAGCGTAGGGGGATGAATGTGAGGCCTCTGCTGAGGACTGATCGTTCATCCTCAGAAAGGGGGATGTCTGGAGGGATGGTGAGAATACGGCAGGGCTAGGAGCTGGGACCTGGGACCTGGTGTGGGGCTGGAGCTCGGAGTGGGGGCAGAATTATGCATGAAGGCAGAGTTAGTCGTATGGGCGGAGTTAGTCATGGGGATGGAGTTGGTCGTGGGGGCGGAGTTGGTCGTGGGGGCGGAGTTCGTCGTGGGGGCGGAGATCGATGTGGGAGCGGCGTAGCGTGCGGTGAGTCCTTGATAGTTTTACTGGTAACACCTCACGAATCCTTGAGGTTCATTCGTCACTACAACAATGGCTCAACAATGGTTCCAAAATCAGACGGTACGTAATGGTTCTGTGTACTGTATTGAAAAGCCAATGCAAGCACAAAGAATGCAGCATATCTGATTTCGTCTTTGGAAGTCTATTTTACAACGTGGGGCAACCAACTTATATTTCTAAGTTGGATTGTTCTGGGGGTACTGGCAGGTATCTTTGTCTCGAAGAGCTAAGACAATTTTGGCTTTCATTTTGTTGAATGAACTGTATCCATTAAAGACATGCCATTTGGTATGAAAAATGCACCAGACAAATTTCCGAGGCAAACCAGCAGGGTTATTGTGGATTGCCCGATCGTGTAGCATATACACATTACATGGTGATATTTAGTCGCTCGTGGAAGGAAGATTTGCAACATTTATCAGAAATGAACGATAGAATTTCGGAGGCAAGCTTGGTGATAAACCCATTTAAAAGCGAATTTATCAAAGCCAAGGTCATCTTTCTGGACCATGTCATTGGACGTGGACAGATAGCCTCACGGAATGCAACAACAAAATTTATTGGGCCATCTCCCGTATAATTGACAAAAAGGGCAGTACTATGATTTCTCGGAGTGCATAGATTTATTGAAAATTCGTGTTAAATTTTAGCTGCTTCACTTACTGAATTTGGAAAAAAAAACGTTTAAGGAGTCATCGAACTGTCGGAATGTACTTGAAAGCTCCAAGATGTGTTATCCACTGTCCCAGTAGTTAATTAGTCATATCTAATTGCGCAAAGTCACTCAAGGTGTCGATCAATGCGTATGATGTGGGTGTCGGTGCTGTGCACTTGTAGGAAGATATCAGGAAGATAGAAACATCTATGGGGAATTTCTCCACGAAATTGAGCATGCAGCAGCTGACTATTTGGCAGTTGAGAAGCAGACATTTGAGTTCAATGTTCATGTTACCAGTATTGTTTCTGAGGCAATCAGATGCAAAAATCATAACCCTTTGATGCATGTGGAAAAAAATTGAGGACGAAAATTCGAGACTGATTTGATGAAGTTGTTGTTACAGCCAATCAAATTGAAAATTATGCAAATGACAGAACCACAATACGTGACTGCCATTGTAATGTCGAGACAACGATGAGAAACAATGGTGTTTGATAGCAGGAATAAATGAATTGAAATAGAATGGATTAATGCATGTTTGAGTGTTTATAATCTGCGATGTATTTCGGTATTGTAGTGTGCTAACAGTGAAAGATTAAGGTGTTTTGAAATGAAGCCATCTTTGGATATTGAGTATTCATTTTTTTTTCCTTGGGCTTGGTGAAGTGAGATGATGCTGCTTGTTTAACACAGTTATGTCGTTCTTTTTTTCAGAGCAGTCATAAAGACAGAGGTTCCAGGGTGTCTAATCTTGATGGATTTTCTGGTCAGTTTCATTAGAGCTATTAGTTACTGCTTCAGGCAAAATCTTCGAAGTTTAAAAAAAAGAACGCTTATACAATGAATGAAGGGTAACCAGTTCTACCAGATCAGGTCATGTGGTTTGCTTTGATTTGCTCTTAGCAGTCTGGTTGCTCAGAGCAAGGGGTCAGTCAGTTTTTAGGCTGCTGTTCAAAGAAACCGTTACAGAGAAGAAGGCGTTCCATGTTTGTATCTCTCTGCTATCTGTTTCTCGTGTATGAACCTGTGTTTGAGTTTACGTTTTTTTTGCCAAGGCGTGTTGATGTGGATTGGTGAAAGCATTTGGAAAAACATTATTAATTTAAGATAATCTGTTGGGTTTTCGGCGGGTTAAGTTTTTCTCTATTTTCTTCTCCTTTGTTTGTGTTTCATTCAGTAATCTTGCAAATAAAGTATTTTATGTTTAAAGCTAAGCGGTTTGACCAGCTGCATCAATCCTGGAATTAACATCTGTTTAAAACAACTGACAAATTTAGAGTCTGAGATACTTTCTTGAAATGTTTTCAAAGGGTCTGGCCTCGTCCATAATACATTCCTTTCAGCCCAACTCGTTCATGCCGCCAATTATAATAAATTATTCTCGGCCCATTGGACAGTTTTAGCCTATATCCCTCTGAAGTTTCCTCTCACCTTAAGCCTATGCCCTCTCATTTTTTAATCCCATACCGGGTCAGAACCACTTTACACAGATAAGTTACTTCTATA
>NW_025201248.1:6478-7000 GCF_004010195.1 Chiloscyllium plagiosum | reverse complement strand
TCGAGCCTAAAAAAAACAGGTGAATAGCAATGATACATTTAAGGGAAAATCAGATATGTACACAAAGAGAAAGAAACAACCGAAAATGTCAGTAGAATTAGATGAAGTCAGGTGAAAAGAGAATTGTATGGATTATGAGCAGACAGTTGGATTGAATGGTCTGTTTCTGTGATTCTATGATGAACGAGTAAGTAAGAGATATTACATCAAGTAAGCTTGAAAGGGCTACTTCAAGATTTGAATTATAGAGTCAGAGTCATACTGGATGGAAACAGACCCTTTAGTCCAACTGATCCACACCGACCATGTTCCCAAACCAAACTAGTCTCATTTGCCTGTGATTGGCCCATATCTTTACAAGAGCTGAAAATGTGTTGCTGGAAAAGCGCAGCAGGTCAGGCAGCATCCAGGGAACAGGAGAATCGACGTTTCGGGCATAAGCCCTTCTTCAGGAATGAGGAAAGTTCACCTGCACCTCCACACACATCATCTATTGCATCCTCTGCACCCGATGTGGCCTCC
>NW_025201248.1:0-951 GCF_004010195.1 Chiloscyllium plagiosum | reverse complement strand
CTCCAGATCAAGCCTGAGACAACATAGAATCCTACAATGTGGAATGAAGCCATTTGGCCTGTCAAGTCAGCTCGGATCCTCTGAAGAGCCTTCCACCCAGATCCCACCCTATCCCAACAACCTCACATTAACTATCACCAATACACCTGACCTGCACATCATTGGACTGTGGGAGACAACCAGAACACCTGGAGGAAACCCGTAGGAGTGGCATGGTGGCTCAGTGATTAGCACTGCTACCTCACAGTGCCTGGGACTTGGGATCAATTTCAGCCTCGGACAGACTGTGTGGTGTTTGTACATTCTCCCTGTGTCTGCATGGGTTTCTCTGGGTGCTCTGGTTTCCTCCCACAGTCCAAAGATATGCAGGTTAGGTGAATTGGCCATGCTAAATTGCTTATTGTGTTTAGGGATGTGTAGGTCAAGTGCATTAGTCAGGGGTAAATGAAGAGTAATAGGGTAGGGTAATATGTTTGGGTGGCATACTCTTGGAGGGGTCGGTGTGGACTTGTTGGGCCAAATGGCCTATTTCCACACAGTAGGGATTCTATGATTCTTAACATGGGGAGGACATGCAAACACCACACACACAGCCATCCAAAGCTGGAATCGAACCTATATCCCTGGTGCTGTGAGGCGGCAGTGCTAACTATTGAACCACCAGGTCACCTCTTCCACATAGTGGGAGGGAGAGCAAGTAGAAAATTCGATGCGTGCACTTTGGTGGTACTCTACATCAATTTGCACATTTGTGCAAATGTTATTGTTTTGCCTCTCTACATCTGTTTGATGTATGTCTGTGTAGCTGCCAATGAAAGTGTGCCAACATGATGCTTAGCTTCATGTCAGTGCTTGAGACCCTCCTGCAGCATCTGGAAGCAAGATGGACAATCTGGATACAGGGCAATGGGTCCTGCTGAAACCATTACCATCTTTTTACAGCATCCTTAC
>NW_025201247.1:0-7000 GCF_004010195.1 Chiloscyllium plagiosum | reverse complement strand
TAAATAAACTTCTCAATTCAACAGATCCATGCTGACAAGTTATCCCATGCAAATCTAGTTCCATTTGTCACTATTGGGCCCATATCCCTCCAAACCCTTCCTATTCATACACTCATCCTGATGCGTTTTATATATTGCAATTGTATCAGCCTCCACCACTACCTCTGGCAGCTCATTCCATACATTCATCACTGTCTGTGTGGAAGATTTGACCCTTAGGTCCCTTTTAAATCTTTCCCCTCTCACCCTAAACCAATGCTGTCTGGATTTGGTACTCCTATCCTGGGGAAAAGACCTTTTCTATTTACTGTATCCATGCCACTCATGATTTTATAAACCTCTGAGGTCACTCCTCAGTCTCCGCTCCAGGGGAAACAGCACCAGCGTATTCAGCCTCTCCCTGTAAGGTCAAATCTTCTAACCCTGGCAACATCCTAGTAAATCATTTGAATTGAATTGAATTGAATTGAATAAATTGAATTGAATTTATTGTCACGTATTCCGAGGCACAGTGAAAAGATTTGTCTTGCGAGCAATACAGGCAGGTCACATAGTTAAATAGCATAGATAAGTAAACAGCGGCAAAACAAAAACACAGGTACAGGCGAATGCGAAGAATTTGAGAATCCATTCAATATTCTAACAACAGTAGGGTAGAAACTGTTCTGAAACTGGCTGGTGCATGCGTTCAGGTTTCTGTACCTTCTCCCTGATGGTAGAGATTGTAGAAAAGCATTGCCAGGGTGGGATGGATTTTTGAGTATGCTGGTGGCCTTTCCTTGACAGATGGCCTGGTAGATGGAGTCTATAAATGGGAGGTTGGCCTTTGTGATTCTCCAGGCGGAGTTCTGTCAGTTCTGTAACTGTCTCCGATCTTGAATGGTACAGTTGCCATATCAGGTTTTGATACATCCAGACAGATGCTCTCCATGGCGCACCTATAAAAATTGGAAAGGGTATTCACCATCATGCCAAATTTTCGGTTTTATTATTTTCTGAACACTTTCAAGTTTTACAACATCTTTCCTATCCTAAAGCAGGGAGACAAGATTGAATGCACTGACCAATAAGGGTAAGCATACCAAACACCACCTTCACTATCCTGCCTACCTGTGACTCCATTTTCAAGGTACTGTGAACCTGTCATAGAGTTATACAGCATGGAAACAGACCTTTAGTGCAACCAGTCCATGCCAACCATAATCCCAAATTTAACAAGTTTCTCTTGCCTGCTCCTGGCCTGTATCCCTCCAAACCTTTCCTATTCATGTAATTATTCAAATGTTTTAATTGTACTTCCATCCACTTCCTCCAGAAGATCATTCCACACATGAACCACCCTCTGTATAAAATTAGTATTTGAATGGCAAGGATATGGTTGAATTGAAATGGTTCATAAAATAAACAGTTTCCACCAAACACCCTACAGCAAATATGGTAGCAACTTCAGCTCTCGTTTCTGAGATCGCTCGTTCCACGGAGTGGAGGGGGGAAATAAAGTGATGGATTCACAGCAGAGGATGTTTTCTGTGAGTGTGAAGCTAAAATTAAACCCCACGCTTTGCTTGAACTCAAACCACATTGACTTGGAGGAGAGCGGAGGGAGTTTGCAAAGTGTCCTTCCCTCCCCACGTGCCTGAGCTGCAAGGCAGCGCAGGTACTGTTCGGCCCCACTTTCCGCCCCGACACCCCATTGACGACTTCACAACGCAGAAGTAGCCTTGTCAGTTTCAGAGTGAAACTCCCTCCCTTTGGGCAACATATGGGAACAAAACAATGCCTCCCCCTTTCCATTCCTCATCCTGGGAGGGACAGAGAATGTGGGAGACACTGAGAAAGTGGGAGACACTGTTCACTTGTAGCAACTGGGGAAAATACAGGGAGGAAGCAGGCTCTGCAAAATTCCTCAGTGCTCTCTGTCCCACTTAAAAGTATTTTCATTGTGTATTCTTTTGGTTTGGCACTAGAAAGGGATTGCTTCTTTCCTCATACTTGCAATTAAAAGGATAGTTTCTCACCAAACTGAGCAGCATTTAAGGGATTGGCGCATTGGTACGAAATTTAGCTGTATGTTGCTTCAGATGGTGTAAACCTGATATTACTGGCTGTTGTCAAAACTTTCTTGCAACTAATCTTCACCTTCAAATGAAGTTATGTCCTGTATTTCTTGTTGTCTGTTTAATTTATTAGGGCAGCAGGAAGTCATTCAGCAAATTTACTGGCTTTCTTTTCTCAAGCAGCCTTTACCTTTGTTTTTGATATCCTTAATTCAGCTCCATCTCCAGCACCTTTGTAGGCAGCTCGTTCCAGGTCCTAGTCACCTAACTGAAGTTTTTCTCCATGCACACTTAAGGCTATCTGGCTACATATGGGTTTTCAGGTTTCTGTGTCCTGGATAATATGTGATCAGCAGGCATCTGGCAATCTACCAGAATTGTGTTTATTTAACTGTATTGACAGTGACCACTCAGTTTGTGAATTTATTTTTGCAGGAAGACATGCGGAAAGAAATCTGAAAGCACATGATACATCAACTTGTGACAGAACCACTTGATTCATTGGGACTTGAATATCAGCAGCTATTCAAATCGAGAGGAAATGTTTGCTTTTGTCTGCTTGACAGGTTTTGGACACTGGTATGGCAGGAAGAATACGGAGACATCCGAGTGAGGGAGATTCAGTGCGCTGTCTGTGAAATGTGCTTCAAACCGTTTACTCAGCTTAGGGGATCAAACTGCCATCACTCACGATGGAGAGAAACTGTGTACACATTCTGTTTGTCATTTCAAACTCAGAGCGACGCAAGGAAAGCGCCCCCAATGGGGAAACAGTGGAAATGTGGGGACTGTGGGAAAGGATTCCCGTCCCCATCAGTGCTGGAAACGCACAGACACATACACACTGGGGAGAGAACTTCACTTGCTCTGTGTGTGGGCAGGCATTCAGTCAGATGGGTCATCTGCAGAAGCACCAGCGGGTCCACACAGGAGAGATGCTGTTCACTTGCCCCGTGTGTGGGAAGGCATTTGCTCAATCATCTGCACTGCTGATCCATAACAGTGTCCACAGCAGGGAGAGGCCATTCACCCGCTCTCAGTGCGGGAAGGGGTATGCGAATTCTTCCAACCTGCAGACACACCAGCGGGTCCACACCGGAGAGAGGCAATTCACGTGCTTGGGGTGTGGGAAAGGGTTCACTTAATCATCTGCACTGCTGATCCACCAGCGGGTCCACACAGAGGAGAGGCCGTTCACCTGCTCAGTGTGTGGGAAGGGATTCAGTCATGTGGGCCATCTGCAGACACACCAGCGGATCCACACGGGAGTGAAGCCGTTCATGTGCCCAGTATGTGGGAGTAGGTTCGCTGAGTCATCTAAACTCCTGATCCACCAGCGGGTCCACACAAGGGAGAAGCCTTCCATCTGCTCAGTGTGCAGGAAGAGATTCAGTCAGATGGGGCATCTGCAAAGGCACCAGCAGGTTCAGACGGGAGAAAAGCCGTTGACGTGCCCCGTGTGCGGGAGGGGGTTCACTGAGTCATCTACAGTGCTGACCCACCAGCGGGTCCACATGCGAGAGAAGCCCTTCACCTGCTCAGAGTGTGGAAAGGGATTCAGTCGGGTGGGTGACCTGTAGATGCACCAGCGGGTCTACACCAGGGAGTGGCTATTCACTTGTCCCGAATGCAGGAAGGCATTCAGTCATGTCAGTAACTTGCGGACACACCAATGGGTCCACATGGGAGAGAAGCCATTCACCTGCCCGAGTGCGGGAAGGGATTAATTGATGCCTCCGGCCTGCGGATGAACGAGCAGGTCCACAGTGGGGACAGCCCGCTCACCATCTCAAACGCTTTGACCTTGAGCCGTTTTTAAAAAAAACAGCTACATTTTGTACACCTTTTTGTTGGGGAGATCTGAAGCAGTGACAAAGCTGGGTTGCAATAAAGGTTACTTGAACTTTTCGTCGTACTCGGACCTTGAAATCTATGCAATCTTGCAGGCTTTTGTTTCAAAGCTGCTCATTTCTTTCAGCCTCCAGCACTAAGTTTCTGCTGTCATGTATCAGAAGAAGCAATGAATGAGTAGTTAGTATCATCAGAAATTGTAATTGTTTTCAGGAGTGCAAGTACTCCATTGCTTCATTGGCATTGTAAAGTTTACTGGCAGCACCAGGGGAGGTGTGAGCTGTGTTCACTGAAAATTATGTGGAAGAGCCCGTGTTGGACTGGCGTGGACAAAGTTAAAAATCACACAACACCAGGTTATATTCCAACAGGGTTTATTTGGAAGCACTCTCTCTCGGATCACTGCTCCTTTATCGGGTAGCTATGGAGCAAGATCACAAGAAACAGAATTTATAGCACAGGATTAGTGTCATGCAACTGATACCATATAATGAACAAACTTAGAATGCTGCTAAGTCTTTCATCTTTTAGAATGGGTTGAAGGTTTTGGTTCATTTAATATGTTAATCCCAGAGCTTCCTTAAAGTAATATTCTTGACATACCTCGTTTTTTAAAATCTGAAGTTAACATCTCAGCTCAGAAAATGCATTCAAGTTGAGGTTAGAGTCTGTCTATATCCAATCTTGAGTGACACTGATTCTAATTTCCAAAGTAGGAATTTTTAAAATATTACATGGATTGACTGCCTGCAGATTTTGCTCAAAAAGTGCACAGTAGAATGTATCTGCAAATGTGAGTTCGCAAATGAAAATTCACCCAAAAGACTTGTATGTATTTGTGCGTCCATCAGAGACAGTCTGTGCGTGCACATGTGTGTGTGCACGTGACTGTGTGTTTGTGTGTGTGCGCATGCTTGATAAAATGTGTGATGGAGTATAAGCCTTTGCGAGGGTGGGTATGCATGGGGAGAGTACGTCTGTGTATCTGGGAGAGAGCAAGTGTATGAGAAAGAGCGTCTGCATGAGTGTGTGGAAATGTGCTTGTGTGTGAGTGTACAGTACAGTGGATGTAAACGCAAGGTCCCAGTTGAGGCTATCCTCACGGATACTGAACTTGGCTATCAATCTCTGCTCGGCCACTAGAAACAATTAAGCAGTTACACAACACACATTGGAGAAGGTTGGGTGGGACTTGTCTTTCAATTTGCTGGGAGGATCTGGATGCTGTGTTCTAGGGCAAACACATGTCAGAGAGATGGAGCTGGAAGCCAGGCTCCAGACATGTTGGGAGGAAATGGGTAAAGTTAACCGGACACTTTATTCCGGGAAATGGTCTTCCCCTCCAGATAGCCTTCTAATTGGGTCAGTGGACAGGGTCAGAGCGCGTATCAGACAGGTAAAGGAGATCTGAGAGAGGGCTGCAGGCCGGAGGAGCGAACTGGCTGGGCAGTGGGTGGTGACAGTAACGACAACACTGGGGAATGGGAGATGGTGGTGAGGGAACTGGCAGCAGGAGGCCAGATGACATCTCTGTCTGTCTGGCAGGAGAATTCAGGAACAGATGTGATCAGGGCTAGAGAGATGGGAAAGGGGGGTTGCAGCGGGTATGATTCAACAATGTCGGGAGGAGAGATCCTCTATTGCAGGCTCACGAGAAGTTAGAAGCTACAAAGACAAAGCCGAACCTCAAAGCTCTGGGTGGCATGGCTCAGCAGTTAGTACCACTGCCTCATGACCCCAGGGACCTGGGTTCGACTCCATCCTCAGGGGACTGTCTGTGGACTATGGCACATTCTCCACCTTGTGTCTGTGTGAGTTACGTCCACGTGCTCAGGTTTCCTCCCACATTTCAAAAATTTGCAGTTCAGGGTGGATTCGCCATGCTAATGTGGTCAGACATGTGCAGGTTAGGGTGTATTAGCAATGGGGAACTGCAGGGCTGTAGGGTAAGTGGGTGGGTCTAGGGTTAGGGTTAGGTTTAGGGTTAGGGTTAGAAGCTCGTCTGCTGTGGGAGGAATGGGTTCCAGTTCGTAGGACACTTGACATCAATCCTGGCAAAGATGGGATTTGTGCTGTCACTCCCTCCACCCTCTGCCCCCTTGTCCATTCTCCCCACTCCCACTTCCACATCCATTCTCTCTCTCAGACACTGATACCCCCATTCTATCTCACTCCAAACCTCTGCTCCCTTCTCTCTTTATCTCTCCCCATTCTCTTACGCACCCCTGTCCCCCCAGTCTTTCCCCCACTCTGTTTCCCCAGTCTCTCTTCAGCCCCACCCTCTATACCTCTGTCCATTTTCTCTGTCTCCCCACACCCTCTGCACCCACCATCGATTCTCCCTCCCTTCCCACTCCCATCCTTTCTCATGCCTCAAGCCCTCTTTGATTGCTGAATCAAGCCCTTCAAAAACACGGAGAATGGATGGTGATGACTCTACCTGGGAGATGGGAGTGCATAAGAAATGGCTGGCCTTTAAAATTGAGAATAGCTAAAATGATATATTTAGAAACATCATAAAAGCCTGAAAGCATGTTCAATTTTTTAAAAAAGCTTCAGAATTCTTTGTCAAAATTGCTTGAAATATGCACAGTTAGGTCACAGCCGAGGACAGGCTGTAAGGGGTGGATGGTCTATTCCAAGTCTTGTGCAATTGTTTCCGAATATGTAGAAATCGAACCATAGATTTATGGACCATGGAAACAAACCTTTTGATCCACACCGACAAGATATCCTAAATTAATATAGGGACCTATTTGCCAGCATTTGGTCCATATCCCACTAAACCCTTCCCATTCATATACCCATCTGGATGCCTTTTAAATGTTATCATTGTCGCAGCCTCTACCAGTTCCTCTGACAGCTCATTCAATTCACGCACCACCCTTTTCACGAAAACGTTACCCCTCAGCTCCCTTTTAAATCTTCACTCTCTCACCCTAAAGTTATGCCCCTCTAGATTTGAACAGCATTCTACCCTGGGGAAAACACATACAAAAGTTGAGCACCCAGAAAAAATGTAAACAGAATAATATAAAATGAAATAAAATAAAATAAACTATCGAGCCACGGTAGGAAAAGAAAATTGTGAC
>NW_025201246.1:5514-7000 GCF_004010195.1 Chiloscyllium plagiosum | reverse complement strand
TGTATCTAGAATCTATTTACAGTAAATGCTCTGTATCCACCACTCCCAAATGCGCTAACCCTCATCAAAAAGTAAATAGCAACAAAATTCAACATCCATGGGTAAACTCGTGTATCTGTATTTTTTAACATATTTTTGAACGAGCTCCGCACTCGCGAATTTCATCATTTGTGGGCGTTCTCAGGAGTGGAACCCTCGCCTATATAGAAATGACTGTGCTTGTAGGAAATAGCAATCCTTGATAATGGCTTGGAGAGGGTGGACGCTAGGAAATTGTTTCCGTTAGGCAGGGAGACTAGGACCCGTGGACACAGCCTTAGAATTAGAGGGGGTAAATTCATACCAGAAATGCGGAGACATTTCTTCAGCCAGAGAGTGGTGGGCCTGTGGAATTCATTGCCACAGAGTGCAGTGGAGGCTGGGACACTAACTGTCTTCAAGGCAGAAATTGATAAATTCTTGATGTCACAAGGAATTAAGGGCTACGGGGAGAATGCGGGTAAGTGGAATTGAAATGCCCATCAGCCATGATTGAATGGCGGACTGGACTCGATGGGCCGAATAGCCTTACTTCCGCCCCTATGTCTTATGGTCTTATGGTCTTATAATGATGGAAATCTGGTCCCTGCTCTCTGTCCACCTGTATCTAAAAATCAGGTAAACTGGGGAATTTTGTCTACTTACATGACAATTCCAGGAAAAGCAGGCTTGATTTCCAGTTTTTTACCCCGGAGGGACATAACAGAAGTTAGGGAATGTGATGGAAACAAAGTGGAAGAAAGGATTGGGTTGTGGCAAGTTTACTGATAACGGGTCGCGAGGTGGGTGAAAATTGAGTGAGAGAGAGTGGCAAAGGATTTTGAGGGGGAAGAGGAAGGAAAGTTAAGCGTTGCTAGGTTTGGAGTTGGAGTGATGCAAGGTGAAGGCTGGAATGGGACAGTGGGGCTCTCCCATCACTGAGTCCAAACCATGAAGGTCCGTACTGTCCATACTGACACTTCAATGCAGTTCTGTGTGGGCACTGAACTGTTCCAATGAGATGGTTTAACTAGGATCCTGATGGTCTTTCAGGTGTCTGGAAGAGATCACCTTGTAACATTTCAAACAACAGGAGAGATTATTGTCCTCGTCAATATTCATCTCCTCCCTCCCTCCCTCCATCAGCAGGAACATTTGAAACAAAAGCTCTTTATTTTTAATATTTATTCTACTTTCATGCATTAAAGAGATGTTTGGATTTTTTTTTCTGTTCAATATGTAGAGGAACACCCACCAGTCCCTCGACCCCCTTCCCCTCTACACCCAAGTCTCTCAAACCCCTCCCCCTCCCATCCCCTGCTCCTCAACACATTCCCCCTGGACAGCCCATTCCCTCCTCTTCAAATCCCAGTCCCTCAATCTGCTCCCCTTCAAATCCCGGTCCCTCAATCCCATCCCCTCCACAGTCCAGTCCCTCAATCCCCTCCCCTCCATAGCCCAGTCTCTC
>NW_025201246.1:0-2846 GCF_004010195.1 Chiloscyllium plagiosum | reverse complement strand
GGGGGGGGGGGAGTTAAAGTGTTCGGCCACGGGGCTGCTTCGTGCGTGTTTCCCGGAGAAGCAGAATGTTCTATGAAGTATTCTGCAAATAGGCATCCTGTCTCCCCAGTGTAGAGGAGACCGCAACAGTAAATGACATAGAAGAGACCTACATTTATCTTCACTAAGCTTTATCTCTTCACATACCTATACATATATAGGTATACGTATCATCTTTCCAATTGTGGACAACTGCTCTTATGTGACTCAACTACTCCCCTGATAAACCTGGTGGATTAGCCAGTCTTTTGGTCTTTGAGGTTTTCAGATTTATACCTTAAAACTGTTTGTAACTTGGAGATATAATAATGTTGACACAATCCTCGGACCTCTCTTTCCACGGAATAGGGACTGCCTCCTTTTGAGGTATTTCATCCAGACAATATATTTCCCTCACCACCAACCCTCTCACTTTCTTCCTTCCTCCACTGCCAAATGGTTCTGTTCCAGCAATGCCAGTCTTCCTCCATCATTCATGTCTTCACCAGCATCCATACAACAATAACAGCAGCTCACAGTTTGCTTGTGCAGTCCCACTCTGCCTGGTTCCACAAACCTTCCAGGCCATCTCAGCTTTAGCACCCAATGAAACCGACTGAGCATACAGCTTGCAGCACTGTTGGAACACCCCCACCTGCAACAAAACTGTCTCTCAAAATTGCATTGGTGTTCTACATTAGTCATAAGATCCTGCCTGTTTCAAATACATATATGGGATACCCAGGGGAAGGCCTTTGGATATATGGTATCTGGCAGTAAATACTTGAGAGTAATAAATATTGCTTTAAAAAGACCACCATGATCTGCAAAAGTCTTTGGGAAGTCTGTACTTACGTGAGGACATTTCTTGGGGTACATATGGCATTCAATAACGAGTTTTGAGAAGATTTGTAGCTCAGGTTGAGGTTCTGGAACCTTCCAGCTCAGCGAGCAAACCTACATCCAGAACATTCAATAGCTTCGCAATAGCTGAATCCATTGCTATTGATACAACAAACTACAGAAAGAACACATGCAACAGCAATGATTATTCGAGGAAATTAATATATTGGGAAAAGGTGAGAGCAGAATGAACCACTTTGCTGTGATGTTCAATGGTATTACTGTCACTAAAACCTCCACAGTCAATATCCTGAGGGTTACCATTGACCAGAAACTGAACTGAACTGGCCATATAACTGTTGTGGCTCCATAAGCAGGTCACAGGCTGAAATCTCAGCAGTGAGTAACTCACCTAACTCTCGGCTTGTTCACCAGCTACAAGACACAAGCTGAAAATGTGTTGCTGGAAAAGCGCAGCAGGTCAGGCAGCATCCAGGGAACAGGAGAATCGACGTTTCGGGCATAAGCCCTTCTTCAGGAATTTTCCTGTTCCCTGGATGCTGCCTGACCTGCTGCGCTTTTCCAGCAACACATTTTCAGCTCTGATCTCCAGCATCTGCAGACCTCACTTTCTCCTCCAGCTACAAGACACAAGTCAGGAGTGCGATGGAATATTCCTCACTTGCCTGAATGGGTGCAGCCTCAACACCATTCAAGCAGCTTGATGCCATCCAGGACAAAGCAGTCCAGTTGACTGGCACCACATCCACCACCTTCAAAATTCATTCTCTTCACCACTGAGACACAGTACCATCTGCAGCAACTCATCAAGATTCCTTCAACAGCACCTTTCAAACTTGCAACCTCAACCACCTAAGAGGGCAAGGGCAGCAGATACATGGGAACACCACCAATTGCAAGTGTGTGCGAGCAAACCTGGAACGACATTTTCATTCCTTCAATGTCACTGGGTCAAAATCCTGAAATTCCCTCCATAACGACAGTGTGAGTGTCCCTGCACCACACAGACTGCAGCCAGGCAACGAGGTGGCTCAATATCAGCCTCTCAAAAGCAGTTAGGAATGGACAATAAATGCTGGCCTAACTAATGACACCCACATCCGGTGAACAAAAAAAAAAATTCTAATTGAAGTTTTCAAAATTACGGATGACTTTTGGCAATCTTTTCCATGATAGGATTCAAACATTAAACGGAAGTTAAATAAGGAAGTTGGGGTAAGAGCTAAAATCAAGAGGAACTACTTTCACCCAAAGGGCAAGAGTTGCGAGTACGTAGCAGGCAAGGCCATTGAAACAGACAGTACAAATAGATTTATGAGGCAAATGGACAGGTTTTTATGTGGAGAAATACAGTTAAGAGTTATGGTGAAAAGGATGTTAGGTGGGGTTGGTTGTGCAAAAGGAACAGATCCTATCTAATGCTTGTTCAATTTCTAGAATGCTTTTATGGTATTACATAGCAAAACTAAAATAATCCTACTCTTTCCTCAGATCATTTGTAACCACCAGAGCCCTAAAACTGAACTTCAGCCAGGATAGAAAGAAACGACAGGCCACAGCACGAAGAACAGAAAGCATTGAAACTTTTACCTGAGGAAAAGAAACTGGAGAATTTCAGCTTGAGATTACATGACATGAAATGTAATATCAGTGAGAGATTATGGTGCCCTATATTGTGCAGAAGATTAATTGCCAAGTAAACATAGTTAATATTGCATTGACACTTGCTATATTTTTGAGCTCCAAAGACCATGGTACAGTCACCTGATAAAACTGGCATCTCCTCTTGAAAACCTTTGAGTTTTGGATGGGAGGGGCTTATGCCCGAAAGTTCGATTCTCCTGTTCCCTGGATGCTGCCTGACCTGCTGCGCTTTTCCAGCAACACATTTTCAGGTTTATAATGCCGCACAATTGAAAGAAACACACTAACTTTCATATCTCATTGGATCACGGCTGTACAGT
>NW_025201245.1:1482-7000 GCF_004010195.1 Chiloscyllium plagiosum | reverse complement strand
CACAGGTGAGGTACTGGAAGAATGGAGGTTGGCTAATGTGGTGCCACTATTTAAGAAAGGTGGAAAGAAAAAGACAGGGAACTACAGACCGGTGAGACTGACATCAGTGGTGGGCACATTGTTGGGGGGAATCCTGAGGGACGGATAGGCAAGGACTGATTAGAGATAGTAAACATGGCTTTGTGCATGGGAAATCATGTCTCACTAACTTAATTGTGTTTTTTGACAAAGCAACTAAGAGAATTGATGAATGCAGAGCAGTGGACATGGTCTATATGAACTTCAGTAAGACATTCAACAAGGTTCCTCATGGTAGATTGATTAGCAAGGTTAGATTGCAAGGAATACAGGGAGAACTAGCCATTTGGATACAGAACTGGCTCGAAGGTAGAAGATAGAGGGTGGTGGTGGAAGGTTGCTTTTCAGACTGGAGGCCTGTGACCAATGCCACAAGGGTCGGTGTTGGGTCCACTTCTTTTTCATCATTTACATAAATGATTTGGATGTGAACATAAGAGGTATAGTTAGTAAGTTTGCAGATAACACCAAAATTGGAGGTGTAGTGGACAGTGAATAAGGTTACATCAAAGTACAATGAGATCTTGATCAGATGGACCAATGAGCCGAGTAGCAGCAGATGGAGTTTAGATTACTTACAGTGTGGAAACAGGCCCTTCGGCCCAACAAGCCCACACCGACCTGCCGAAGCGTAACCCACCCAGACCCATTCCCCTACATTTACCCCTTTCACCTAACACTACAGGCAATTTAGCATGGCCTAACCTGCATATTTTTGGATTGTGGGAGGAAACCGGAGCACCCGGAGAATGTGCAAACTCCACACAGAGAGTCGCCTGGAATTGAACCCAGGTCTCTGGCGCTGTGAGGCAGCAGTGCTAACCACTGTGCCATCGTGCCGCTTTAATTTAGATAAATGTGAGACGCTGCATTTTGAAAAGACAAATCAGGGCAGAACTTAGACAGTTAATGGTAAGGTCCTGGGGAATGTTGCTGAACAAAGAGATCTTGGAGTGTAGGTTCATAATTCCTTGAAAGTGGAGTTCAGGTAAATAGGATAATGAAGAAGGTGCTCAGTATGGTTTCTTTTATTGGTCAGAGAATTCAGTATAGGAATTTGGAGATTATGTCGTGGCTCTACAGGACAAAGGTTAGACGACTTTTGGAATATTGTGTACAATTCTAGTCTTCCTCCTATAGGAAGGATGTTGTGAAACTTGAAAGAGTTCAGAAAAGATTTACAAGTATGTTGCCAGGGTTGGAGATTTTGAGCTATAGGGAGAGGCTGAATAGTTAAAAACAATGACTGCAGATGCTGGAAACCAGATTCTGGATTAGAGTGGGTGCTGGAAAAGCACAGCAGTTCAGGCAGCATCTGAGGAGCAGGAAAATCGACGTTTTGGGCAAAAGCCCTTCATCAGGAATACAGGCAGCGTACCTGAAGAATGGAGAGATAAATGAGAGGAGGGTGGGGGTGAGGAGAAAGTAGCTTAGAGTAGAATAGGTGAGTGGGGTGGGGATGGAAGGTGATAGGTCAGAGAGGAGGGTGGAGTGGATAGATGGAAAGGAAGTGGTGATATTTGTTTTACACATTGGAGAGGTTTGGTGTTGGACAGGTGTTTACCAAATGGGTCTCAACATTGTATAGTGATCCTAAAGCAGTTGTGGTTACCAATGGATTAGGCTCGGATAGCTTCAGTGTGGGTAGTGGCTGCCGTCAGGGATGTCCCCTCTCGCCATTGTTATTCACGCTAATAATTGAACCACTAGCAGAAGCTATACGAGCTGATCCTAATATAGTGGCCCCAAGGATTGGTACAGGTAAACATAAAATTACCCTTTATGCAGATGATGTTCTTCTATTCCTCAGTAACCCTTTGATGTCCATACCTCGCTTAATCCAAGTTATTAATACATTTAGTGCATTCTCAGGCTATAAAATTAATTTTTCAAAATCGGAGGCTATGCCAATGGGTGGCCTTGCTGTGATACCCCGCTTAGCGGACGGTTCCCTTTTTCCCTTTCGCTGGTCCCTGGAGGGTTTCTTATATTTAGGCATTTTTATTACTCCAGTATTTGGTCAGTTGTATAAGGCTAATTTTGTGTATTTATTGGAAAGGATAAGGCAGGACCTCCAGTGATGGGGAGACCTTCCAATTTCCTGGTTGGGTAGAATAGCACTAATCAAAATGAATGTCCTGCTCCGTCTCCTATATCCTATGAGAATGCTTCCGGTGACGTCTTTATGTAAATTATATGGCTGGCTGGGTTCCTTTATCTGGAATCAAAGGCAGCTCCTCATTAAGCTGAAGAAGCTACAGCTTCCACAGGCAAGGGGTGGATTGGACTTCCCAGACTTTAGGAAATATCAGTTAAGTTCCCTATTAAGTTACATAGCTGATTGGGTCTTGTCTGATCCACAATCAATCTGGTTGGACATCGAGGCCTCTCAAGTAAAATACCCACTTATTAACCTTTTATTTTCAGACAAGAGGAAAATCATTACAGATCATGTAAAAACCCTGTAATACTAAATACAATTAAGGCTTGGAATATAATGCGGCAAAATGAGGGCAATTCACATAAAACATCCCCCTATGCACCGATAGTGGGAGCATGGGGATTCCAACCGGGGTTTACAGATGCCACTTTTAAATTCTGGAGATCCAGGGGTATCTCATGTTTAGGGGATCTATTTAAAGATGGGGCCAGCAAGAGGTCATTGTCTACATTGGAACCAATGACATAGGAAGGGAAAAGGTTGAGATTCTGAAGGGAGATTACAGAGAGTTAGGCAGGAATTTAAAAATGTAGACAATGACTTCTTGCTGGCCCCTCCCCCCCTTGAGAACATATTGCACCCTCTCTGAGCCATCCTTGTTCCTGGCACCAGGGACGCAACACCATTCTGCTTTTTTGCTGCTGGCCACAAAAAAGTCTGTCTGTACCTCGGACTAGAGAGTCCCCTAACACAATTGATCTCTTGGAACCCGACGTACCCCTCGTTGCATTAGAGCCAGTTTCAATAGCAGAAACTTGGCTGTTTGTGCTATGTTTCCCTGTGAATCGATCACCCCCTACATTTTCCAAAATAGCATACTTGTTTGAAATGGGGTTAGCCACAGAAGACTCCTGCACTAATTGCCCAGCTCTCTTACTTTTCCTGGAGTTAACCCTTCTATGTGACTGTATCTGCGACTTTTCCCCCTTCCTATAATTGCCATCCATCACATACTGTTGCTGTTGCAAATTCCTCATTGCCTGTAATTGGCTCTCCAACCAATCCATTCGATCTGATAGGACTTGAAACCAACAGCATTTATTGCAGATATAATCCACAGAAACCCGTAAACTCTCAAAAAACGAGGGAAAGAAGCGGGACCCTTAATCAATGAGGCTGTCTCCATATGGAACCACAGGAGTTGAGGAGATATTAACTCAATATTTTGTGTCAGTATTTACTGTGGAGAAGGATGTGGAAGATAGGGAACTTGGGAAATGAGTAGTGATGTCTTGGAAAGTGCTCATATTACAGAAGAGGTAGTGCTTAAATCACAAAAGTAGATAAATCCCCAAAATCTGATCAAGTGTGTTCTAGAACTTTGTGGGAAACTAGGGAAGAGATTGCTGTGCCCCATGCTGAGATATTTGTATCATTGATAAACATGGGTGACGTGTCAGATGACTGGAGGGTGGCTAATATGGTGCCATTGTTTAGGAAAGGTGGTAAGGAACAGCCAGGGAACTATAGACTGGTGAGCCTGATGTAAATGATGGGTAAGTTCTTGGAGAGGATTCTGCAGGACAAGATAAACATACATTTGGAAAGGCAACATGGCTTTGTGTGTGGGAAATCATTTCACACGAACTTGATTAAGTTTTTTGCAGAGGTGACAAAATTGATGAGGGTAAAGCAAAGGATGTTGTCTATCTAGACCTTAGTAAGGCACTTGACAAGGTTCTGCGTGTTAGCAAAGTTAGATCACATGGAATCCAGGGGTAGTAAACCAATTTGATGCAAAAACCGGTTTGAAGGTAAGAGTCAAAGGGTGGTGGTAGAGCATTGTTTTTTGAAGTGGAGGCCTGTGACCAGTGGTGTGACTCAAGGATCAGTGATGGGTCCCTTGCTTCATCATATAAATTATTTGGAATATGAATATAGGAAGTATGGTTAGTATATTTGTAGAAGACACCAAAATTGGTGGTGTAGTGGACCGTGAAGAAGGTTAACTCAGATAAATGTATGGTGTTGCATTTTGGCAAAGCAACCCAGGACAGGACTTGTATGGTTGGACACTGGGGAGTATTGAAAAGTGTGGTGTTGGAAAAGCACAGCAGGTCAGGTAGCACCCGACGAGCAGGAGAGTTGAAAATCCAGGCATAAGCCCTTCATCAGAAATGTGGGGATGGGAAGGGGGCTGAGAGATAAATAGGAGGGTGGGTGTGGGGCTGAAGTGGGGGTGAAGGTAGCTGGGAACGTGGGGAGAGTGAAGCAAATGGGTGGGAAGGAGGATGGACAGGTGAAGAGGGTGGTGCTGATTGGGAGGGTTGGATCTGGGATGAGGTAGGGGAGGGGATATTTCAAAGCACTAGTTTGATGTCATGTCATTGAGGGGTTCCAAGGCGGAAGATGAGGCGTTCTTTCTCTAGTTGTCAGGTGACTTGCATTTGGACATGGAGAAGGCCTAGGACTTGCATATCTTTGGTGGAATGGAAGAGGAGTTGAAGTCATCAGCCACATAGCAGTGGAATTGTTTGGTGCACTCATCTTCTGCTTTGGGACCCTTCAACTACATGGCATCAATAGACCACTAGTTTCCAAATCTCCCCTCCCCCCACCTCATCCCAGATCTAACCCTCCAACTCGGCACTGCCTTCTTGATCTGTTCGTCTTCTTCCCACCTATCCACTCCACCCTCCCCACTGGCCTATCATAATCACTCCCCACCTGCATCCACCTGCATGTGGATTTGTGAAGGGTAGGTCTTGCCTTACAAGTCTTATTGAATTCTGGATTTTAGTAAGGCATTTGATAAGGTTCCCCATGGTAGGCTTATGCGGAAAAACAGGAGGCATGAGATAGAGGGAAATTTGGCCAATTGGATAGAAAACTGGCTAACCGGTCGAAGTCAGAGAGTGGTGGTAGATGGCAAATATTCAGTCTGGAGCCCAGTTACAAGTGGAGTCCCGCAGGGATCAGTTCTGGGTCCTCTGCTGTTTGTAATTTTTATTAATGACTTGGATGAGGGAGTCGAAGGGTGGGTCAGTAAATTTGCAGATGATACGAAGATTGATGGAGTTGTGGATAGTGAGGAGGGCTGCTGTCGGCTGCAGAGGGACTTAGATATGATGCAGAGCTGGGCTAAGGAGTGGCAGATGGAGTTCAACCCTGCCAAGTGTGAGGTTGTCCATTTTGGAAAGACAAATAAGAATGCAGAATACAGGGTTAACGGTAGGGTTCTGAGTGAGGTGGAGGAACAGAGGGATCTTGGGGACTATG
>NW_025201245.1:0-1140 GCF_004010195.1 Chiloscyllium plagiosum | reverse complement strand
TGCCTGTGGGAGTGGTAGAGTCAGAATCTTTGGTGACCTTTAAGCGGCAATTGGATAGGTACATGGATGGATGCTTAAGCTAGGACAAATGTTCGGCACAACATCGTGGGCCGAAGGGCCTGTTCTGTGCTGTATTGTTCTATGTTCTATTGCCTTCCCAGCTACCGTCACGCACTCGCCCCATCCTCCTATTTATCTCAGTCCCCTTTCTCCTGACATTCCTAATGAAGGGCTTATATCCAAAATGTCAACTCTCCTGCTCCTTGGATGCTGCCTGACCTGCTATACTTTTCCAGTGCTACACTGACTCTGACTCTCCAGCATCTGCAGTCCTCACTTTTTCCCTGGAGATGTTGTCAACCAAAGATACCTTGGGATGTAGGTGCATTGTTCCTTGAAAGTGGAATTGCAGGTACAGTCAGTTCTCCTCTACACAGTAATTCCATTCTCATGCAATTCTGTGTTATAAGTAAAAAGCAGAACTATTTAAACTGATGGGGCTGGAATCACATTATAACCAAAACATGCTTTAAAAGTTTGTGCTTAAGAAAGTATCCCCAGTTTATCAATCATGTTATATTGAATTGGCATTAATGAAAGACGTTTCATTGCAGAACAACCTGTAGACAGGTTGGTGAAGATGGCATTTGGTACACTTGCCTTCTCTGGTTAGTGCATTGAGTAAGGAGTTGACACACCATGTTGTGACTGTACAGGACATTGGTGAGGCCACTTTTCGAATACTGTGTTCAATTCCAGTCTCCCTGAAATAGGAAAGATGTTGTTGAATTTGATATGATTCAGAAAGGTTTGAGTGTTTGAGCTATAGGGAGAGACTGAACAGGTTGGAGCATTTTTTTCCCCCTGAAACATCAGAGGCTGAGGGGTGACCTTTTAGAGCTTTATAAAATCATGAGGGGTATGGACAGTGAATAGTCAATACCTTTTTCCCCCCCAAGGTAGAGGAGTCTAAAACTAGAGGGCATAGGTTTGAGGTGAGAGAGGAAAGACTTAAACGGGTCTTAAGGGGCAACTTTATCATGCAGAGGATGGTGTGTATGGAACAAGCTACCAGTGAGGTGGGTACAATTACAACATTTAAAAAAAGCAGCAAGATGGGTATACGAATTAAGTTAAAAA
>NW_025201244.1:4583-7000 GCF_004010195.1 Chiloscyllium plagiosum | reverse complement strand
CGTCAGTTATGCATATTAACATGTTGTTCAATTTGCAGTGCTGTTTACATGAGGTTTAGAAGTGCCTGTTGCATAAGGTTTTAAGCATGTTTATCTCATTCAGGGAATCTCTTATTCAAGGAACAATTGAGGTACACAGGGGATTACATGATCATATTCCGAAGATCTCAGCAATGCAAGAGTTACTAGGGACTGTGCAGCATTTGATTTATCTTCCTACTACATTTTAATTTGCTTCCTTAACAACTATTCACCCATATCTTTGAGGCTATTTACATGTTTTTCGACAATATGCTGTAAAAGGTCAAGCTCAAAGCTTCACTTTACATTTTAGGATTTGGGCTTTGGATTGGTTTGTATCAATGTAACTGCAAATCTAGTTGATTTCTTTTGAAGCATCGCTATGATAATTAACAGGGACTTCAGAAAGTGTAGAAGAGCAGCAAAAATGAAAGTGCATGGTATTGAGCATAGCTGTGTGAAATAAGTTGCAAGTGGTGAGGAAATATGAGGCACAGAGTAAGGATCAGGAAAATGTGGCTGGTAGTTTTCTCTACAATCGAAATAGGATATAAGATTATGTTAATTAGTTGCGCGACAATTGAAATGACAATTGGAGTCATGCTAAGCTGTGTTGATGGAGCTAGCATTTTACAGAAGATTTTAGACTGAGCTTGTAAAAGCTTTGATGTTCAATAATGGGGATGCATGTATTTAAGAAACTCAAATCTGAATTTTTCTTTTAACAGAGCGCGACAAGTGCATAGTGAATGTACACACATTGCTCGTTAAAAAAACCTAGTGTGCAGCTCCGAAAATTAATCAGAAAGGTGCACTCATTTCTCAGAGTTAGGACTATAAAGGTAAGGAACTGATGATATGCCCATTGAACAGAGACCTGATGAGACCCCTTTAGGACTATTGGGATCAATTTTGACCAGCGGTCCTCAAGAAAGATATCATGACCTTGAAGGGGAGAATACACAACATTTTGAGGATTTCCGCAACCAAGATAGAATCTTTGATGCAAGTGCTCTTGACACCATCTAGCAATGGGCTATCTTTCATCGCCTCGGAACTCCTCAAACTGGCTGTTAGGTTGAGAAAGGCATCCAACAACTGAGAAACAATGCCTCAGCCCCAGTAGACTCCCTCCTGAAGTCCTAAAATGTGGTGGAGAGACTCTCGGCCCAAATCCAGTTCCTCATTGCCCTTGTCCGGAAGAAAGAGAATGCCAGGAATAAGGCACTCTAATTGTGACTATCTTTAACAAAGGAGATAGGTACAACTCTGAAACCTTAGGGAGATCTCCCTACTGTCCACCACAGGAAACGTCATCATGAGAATCCTCCTCAACTGCTGCTTATCAGTAGCTGAAAAAC
This sequence comes from Chiloscyllium plagiosum, assembly GCF_004010195.1. Classification (NCBI taxonomy): domain Eukaryota; kingdom Metazoa; phylum Chordata; class Chondrichthyes; order Orectolobiformes; family Hemiscylliidae; genus Chiloscyllium; species Chiloscyllium plagiosum. The sequence continues at coordinate 5,618 of NW_025201244.1, read as the reverse complement.
ACTGCCTCAAGTCTCTCAGCAGCTTCTGCCCATCAAGACGTGAATGATTTTCAGTGTACTCCAAGAAAATTGCAGGGAACAGCACCAACCTCTGCACATGGTTTCACAAATATTCTGTTTATCTTGAGGGATTGTGAATATCCTCCTCCATCTCGGCTGCCCACAAAAGCTTGTCATGATTCTCTGCCTGAGTCACTCCACCCCATCTCCACGAAGTGCCTTGCTAGAGTGCAACTAATCTACGGGATGAGAAGGAAACTGTTTAACCTTTGCCTTCAGGCTAGAACCAAGACCATCCCAAGTTTTGTCATCAATCTGCAGCATGAGGACGACTTCTGTGTGTACATACACTAAGTGGTTGAGCTACAAACGAACCATTGTTATCAACAGTAGCATCCTTTCCCAGGCTGATATTCCCAGCATTGAGGTACTCATCACACGTGACTAACTGCGACGGGCGGGCCACATTGTCCACATGCCTGACCTAAGACCCTAAACAAGACGTCCTCAATAACAATCACTAGGAGGGCAGAGGGAATGCAAAAATGGCACCCTGCAAATGTCCCGAAATAAATGGTATTTATTTCGGGACATTTGCAGGGTGCCATTTTTGCATTCCCTCTGCCCTCCTAGTGATTGTTATTGAGGACGTCTTGTTTAGGGTCTTAGGTCAGGCATGTGGACAATGTGGCCCGCCCGTCGCAGTTAGTCACGTGTGATGAGTACCTCAATGCTGGGAATATCAGCCTGGGAAAGGATGCTACTGTTGATAACAATGGTTCGTTTGTAGCTCAACCACTTAGTGTATGTACACACAGAAGTCGTCCTCATGCTGCAGATTGATGACAAAACTTGGGATGGTCTTGGTTCTAGCCTGAAGGCAAAGGTTAAACAGTTTCCTTCTCATCCCGTAGATTAGTTGCACTCTAGCAAGGCACTTCGTGGAGATGGGGTGGAGTGACTCAGGCAGAGAATCATGACAAGCTTTTGTGGGCAGCCGAGATGGAGGAGGATATTCACAATCCCTCAAGATAA
>NW_025201244.1:0-2532 GCF_004010195.1 Chiloscyllium plagiosum | reverse complement strand
AGTGCACCAATCTTTATTCAATTTCCACCACCAGGAAGATAGGAAAACACCCGGGTGGCCAGTGACAAGCACTGCCCTTTGCTTGCGTTTTTTTTTTTTTAATTTAACCCCCACACTACCACCTAACTGCGGTAGTGCTTAACGCTTCTGTTTTTTTTTTGCTTGCGGTTTATAATGATTTTTTCTCAATGGGAGCAGGTGCTTGCGGTTTATAATGATTTTTTCTCAAGTGGGAGCAGGTGCTTGCGGTTTATAATGATTTTTTCTCAATGGGAGCAGGTACTTGCGGTTTATAATGATTTTTTCTCAACTGGGAGCAGGTGCTTGCGGTTTATAATGATTTTTTCTCAACTGGAAACATATGTTTGCGGGTTACAATGATTTTTTTTCTTGGATAGATACAGATGCTGCAGTTTGCGTGCGGGGGACTATCATTAATGTACGGCAATTCACACTGCTCACGGTGACAGGTCTATTTCAGGTTCGTCTATTTCCGTAGGGTACGGGGCTCCAATAGGTGTGTGCTTATGCTTCTTTTTTCCCCTACTACTACCCAATACTATCCCTTCCCCCTCAGTGTAACATCTGCTGTTCAAAAAAAAAAAAACCCCTTCCATGTTAGTTTTGCCCACCTACATTGGCAGCTCTTTGACTTATACTGTACGCTGCAGTCAGGGGCCGAGAAGTACTGTATGCCCCGGGATTCAACTGCTGATCACACCAGTGACTACTACACTGCAATCGGAGGTTCTACGCGGGTTTTGATCAGATTGCCACTGCCCGGCTCTGTCCTCAGCGGCAACTAGATGAGGTTGCTGTCCGTTACTGACTGGAGGTTGTCCAGTGGCAGAAGAGTCTCCTCGGGCACGGGTCAGCCTGGCACAGGTGCAATTGCGCTGTGCACTCGGAGGAGATTGCCTCCGACCACATGGTCTGCAGTACATACATCAGACGCCTGGACGGGCCTGCAGGCCTGTGAGCCATTCTGGCTGGCGGGAAGGCCGGGGCACAGTACACTGTTCCAATGGTTTTCCGATCGCTGGCGTGTACCTGACTGCGGGCAGTATGCCCTTACATTTTCTCGTTTGTTTCAAAAAAAAAACACACAAGACAAAACACACCAGGTGTTGGGGAGATTTCATTGGGGTGTTTAATGTAGGGCTAGGGAGGGTGACACTAGTTCTGCAACAGACACTTCTAGTTCCAGCCCTGAAATGGTTAACAACAGCCAAGCGAGCTGCTGCTGGCGACTGCATGACTACCTGGCTGGAGCTTGTATGGGATATGCATAATTTTAATTAAATCTTGGAGCCTGTAAATACCAGCCAGTATCAATTGCCCCATCGCAACTCGGGATTAATAAAGAAACCGATCGGAATCTGTAATTGTTAGACAAGTGTGAATTGCTCTATCGGAACCTGTAACTGTTAAGTGTGAATGGCTCTATTTCAGTCTAAAGTTGATAAGTGTAATTGTCAATTTAGTTAAACTGAAACTATTGAAAATGGCTAGCCTGTCAGACGCATAGTAATTCCTTGAAACAATGAACTATTGAATACGGGATCGGAACCGCTCCCGGGGATGCCTGAGCCATTGTCAAGCACAGCAGGAGCTGGACAGGCACTTCGATGCGGCCAATAGGAGGACGGATCCCCAGCGCGCGCAAATGAATGGACCAATGGGGAAGGCGAACTGACCGGGGACTCCAGGCAGCGCGAAGTATAATTGTGTCAAGTTTGAACGAGAAGGGAGAACGCCTTCTCCAACGAATGCATGCTTGTAGATTCGTTGTACCAGTTAAGATTCTGTGAATAAACGGCTGTCTGCGTCTAACCATAGTTGCCAGTGTGAGTCTCTCCTTCCGAAAGAAGACGCAAAGATGGGACCCTGCGGGTCCGTCTTAACACCTTATAGAAGTTTATAAAATCATGAGGGGCAGGGATAATGTGAACAGCTAAAGTATTATCCCAAGGATAGGGAGTTCAAAATAGAGGGCATAGGCTTACGGTGAGGGGGAATGATTTAAAAAGGACCTAAGGGGAAACTTTTACATGCAGAGGGTGGTGTGTTTATGGAATGAGCTGCCAGAGGAAGTGGTGGAGGCTAGTGCAATGACAACATTTAAAAGGCATCTGGATGGGTTCATAAATAGGAAGGGTTTATAGGGATATGGGCCAAATACTGGCAAGTGGGGCTAGATTAGGTGAGGACATCTGCCTGTTATGGGGGAGTTGGACTAAAGGGTCTACTTCTGTATGACTCTAAAGAATTAGAAAAAAATCATTTTCCAACATCTTTCGGTTCTGAAGAGGAGTCATACCAGGCTCAAAACTTTACATCTGCTTCTCCCTTCACGGCTGCTGCCAGACCTGCTAAGTTTCTCCAGTATTATCTGTGTTTGTTGTGCACCTCATCTTACATATAAGTCAGAAATAGATGGCAGAAGGATCCCCACTCTTCCTTGGAGTACAAGTAGACATTTTGTTATTTTTATAGGGGGCAAATGTAATTTAAGTAAGTTCCCTCTGGAAA
>NW_025201243.1:4925-7000 GCF_004010195.1 Chiloscyllium plagiosum | reverse complement strand
TGCTCATAGACAGGAACATGCTTTTGCTATACTCTGTAACTCATTTGTGAAGGCCTCCCACTTTCCTGCCAATAGCTTCTCCAAAGAAGCTATTCAAAGTGCCAACATAAATCGCTCAAAGTTGGCCTGACTCAATTTAAAACTTTAAAAATTATATTAGGACGAGTCTTCTCCATAAGTATTTTACAATTAATAGTTACTGCATAACAGGCTCAAGAAGCAGAATGGCCTCCTCCTGTCCCTCTGTAACAGACTTGAGAGGCTGAATGGCCTTCCTTTTCCCTTTGTAACAGGGGAGTGTGGACAGAATTCATTCCTCCTGTTCCTGCGCAGCAGTCTAGATGCTCTGAATAATATCCCAAGGTTATGGAAGAATTTGACAACAGTGCACATAAAACCAGGAGCAACGTTACACAAAGTCAATGGACAATAAATATATATACTGGTTTATTGGCTCTGGAAATTACCCCACCAGTCACCTTTTGCAGCCGGTCTGTTACTTTTTCACTGTCGCCCTTTATACACAGTATGTAATATACACAGTCCTGAAGTGTTCTGGCACTACTCCCACATACAGGGAAGAAACAATAAGAAGATTGAAAGATTTATGGTCCATCCCTCAGCAACGCCCATCCATTCCACCCACACCGAGTAAATGTACCCTTTTATTGGGATATGTAAGGTGATGTCAGGAAGGGGTTAACTGGACCTATTTGTTCAGTGACTGCGATTATTGTTAGTTTCCATGGATTGCAATTACCCCAGTGGACGGTTTCCATCTTTTAATGATAAGTGGGCTCCATTCAATGTGTTATCCCACATTATTGTGGGAGCATCGCCGACAGTGTTAACAGGAATCAGCAGCTCCAGAGAGACAGAGGGGAGGGATCAGAGTCTGAGCACAAGGGTCTGGATTGTTTCAACAATGAATCAGAATCTGAGAACATTAGACTGGAATGTCCCAAGAATGGACAGGAGATTAACCTGGGATGTTTGGTATCTTTCTACATATTTTGACCGAAGGTCATTATCGTGACGGATCAAATATGTGCTTTACATTATGCAATATTTTTATTATCCAATCCTGGCTTTTGTTGGTGTACGTGGTAAGTCTCACTGTTCAATCATTAATTCTATAAATCATGTTTGACAATAATACTGATCTTTCATTCACTCTACTCTCCTTGCCACTGTTATAGTCCCTGCTATGACTCTGAATCCAGATATTCCTCTGACAAACCATTACTAAATTGTTAATTCACTCTCTCCCTCCTTGCTTCTGGCAGTGTTACTCATGGGTTGCTATGTTGACTGGCTCAGTTTCAGCTATGAACCATGATTCGTTGTATCACTGCATTTGCTATCTAAATATTGAAAGCATTGAGGTCACTATCTTCTGTTCTGGTTACAAACTGCATTTCCTTCCTCTGACGCCATCTCATCACTGGCCAATATTTGAAGCCGAAATAGACAAATGACAACAATGGTGATCCCTTTGGCCATGAACCAAATCCTGACACTACACCCTGACCATTCATAATTGTAACTACTGATAAATCCAGCATATACTTCACTATCTCATCCCATCTGCTATTTGAACCATGAGCTGTGAAATATGGTCTTAAAGGTGGCATTCGTCTGTTGCTGACATTCAGCTGCAATACTGCAGAAACAAATCTGAGTTAATACTCCACAGCTCATATCTGATATCACACAGAACTCCCCATCCATCCATCATTCCTGTGTGTACTGACTTATAATGCTATTGGGTCCGGCAATGACTTTACTTTAATATTCTCAAGCACGTCATTAACAGCTGCCCATGAACTATCTCTCTCTGTTCCTTATACCAAACCCTAACAGTTGTTCACATTTAAACTGATTTCCTCCATGTGTGCTCTCTCTTAGACAATGATTTTCACATCTTACACTGCCCCAGAACGACACACACATGCACACATAAAACCCCTTGCCTCGAACTGATGCAAGAAGATACAGAGACATTAATTTGTGGGAGCCCATTTACTGTCACTCTCAGTATGGGCGGCAAATTGTCCCGTATGAGTCAGCTACGT
>NW_025201243.1:1347-1588 GCF_004010195.1 Chiloscyllium plagiosum | reverse complement strand
TGCAAAAATGCCATCCTGTATTCCCAATTCCTCCGCCTCCGCCGTATCTGCTCCCAGGAGGACCGGTTTCACCACAGAACACACCAGCTGGCCTCCTTCTTTAGAGACCACAATTTCCCTTCCCACGTGGTTAAAGTTGCCCTCCAACGCATCTTGCCCACATCCCGCACCTCTGCCCTCAGACCCCACCCCTCCAATCGTAACAAGGACAGAACGCCCCTGGTGCTCACCTTCCACCCTA
>NW_025201243.1:0-915 GCF_004010195.1 Chiloscyllium plagiosum | reverse complement strand
ACCCCTCCCCCACTCACCTATTGTACTCTATGCTACTTTCTCCCCACCCCCACCCTCCTCTAGTTTATCTGTCCACGCTACAGGCTCTCTGTCTTTATTCCTGATGAAGGGCTTTTGCCCGAATCGTCGATTTTGCTGCTCCTCGGATGCTGCCTGAACTGCTGTGCTCTTCCAACACCACTAATCCAAAATCTTCCTATGATCAGTCCTGCTATCCCAGGAATCAATCTGGAAAACACTCGTTGCATTCCCTCCAGAGCCAGAATATCCTTACTCAGATAAGGAGATCAAAACTATCCACGATTTTTGAGGTGTAGTCTCATCCAAGGCCCTGTATAATTGTAGCAAGAAATCCCTGCTCCTGTCCTTCAACACTCTTGCAGTTGCATGCTTACTTTCAGTGACTGGTGTACAAGGACAGGTATACCCAAGCCTTGTTGCATTGCCCCCTTTCCCAATCTATCGCTATTCAGATAATAACCTGCCTTCCCCTTGTTTTTGCTACCAAAGTGCATAGTCGCGTATTTATCCTATACTATATCCGGCATCACCCAACTTGTCCAAATCACACTGAAACATCTCTATTTCCTCCTCACAGTTCACCTTCCCATCCAACTTTCTGTTTTCTGTTAACTTGTAGATATTATATTTTATTCCCTCATTTAAATCATTATTATATATTGTGAATAGCTGATAAACCCTGTAAACCCTGTGGTATCCTGTAGAGTGAAAATTCCAGAACCTAAGGCCTAGGCAGCTGAAGACATAGCCAGGTGAAGACATAACCAGGTGAAGACATAGCCAGCTATGGTGGACCAAATAAAATCAGGGACGCACACGAACAGAATTAGAGAAGAGCAGAACTTTTCAAATGTTATTGGAATGGAAGACATCACAGAGATTGGGTAGAATGAA
>NW_025201242.1:5502-7000 GCF_004010195.1 Chiloscyllium plagiosum | reverse complement strand
GTGCAAGGAAATCTGTCTCCCCCAAACTTAAGAGTGAGTTTTTGAGCAAAAGATTGACGATGGCGGAGCGGTAGACATTGTTTATTTGGAATTTAGTAAAGGCTTCGACAAGGTTCCGCAAGGTAGACTATGGGATGCAGGGTGAGTTTGCCAACTGGATACATAATTGGCTTAAGGGCAGGAGACAGAAGTGGAGGTTTGCTTTTTGGACTGGAGGTCTGCGACTGGCAATGTTCCACGAGGACTGGCTCTGGGTCCTCTTCCATTTGTCATTTATATAAATGATTTGGATTAGCTTATAGAAGGCATGGTTAATAACTTCACAGGTGACACCAAAGTTGATAGCATAGTAGACAGTGAAGAGGGTTTTCTGAAATTACAAAGGGATCTTGATCAAATGGGGCAATGGGCTGAAAAATGGCAGATGGAGTTCAATCTGAATAAATGTGATGAGGTATTGCATTATGGTACAACAAACAAAGATTGGGCTTGTACAAATAATGGGAGGGGCTAGGGTAGTGTTGTAGAACACAAGGACCTAAGGATGCAAGTACACAATTCTTTAGAGGTTTACCTCACGTTTGGACAGGGTAGTTAAAAAGGCATGTGGCACACTTGCCTTCATTGCTCAGTCCTTGGAGTATAAGAGTTGGGAAGTCATGTTGAGGTTGACAGGACATTGGTAGGGCCTCTTCTGGAATACTGTCCAGTTCTGGTTGCACAGTTGTAGGAAGGCTATTATCAAGCTGGAGAGGATTCAGAAAAGATTTACCAGGAACAGTTGCCAGGTACAGTTTGAGTAATAAGGAAAGGCTGGATAGTTTGGAGCATAAGAGGTTGAGGGGCAACCTGATAGATGTTTGTAAAGTAATGAGAGTTACAGATAGAGGTAATGGTGGTTGTCTTTTCAATGGGATGGGAGATTTCAAGACAAGGGGGCATATTTTTAAGATGAGGAGAGAGATTTAAAAAAGACATGAAGCAAATTGTTTTATACAGAGGGTGATTTGCATGTGGAATGAACTTCCTGAGGAAGTGATTGATGTGGGTACAATTACAACATTTAAAAGACATTTGGATAGACACATGAATAAGAAATGTTTGGAGGGATATGGGCCAGGCACAGGCAGGTGGGACTAGTTTAGTTTGGGATTATGGTCAGCATGGACTAGTTGCACTAAAGGGTCTGTTTCAGTGCTGCATGACTCTATGAGTACAACTCAAATGTTAAGTAACTGTGAAGGGCTCTGGGACATCCTAGAGTTAGGATGGTCTCTCAATACCCCCAACAATGGGCCAACTATCACTCTGACCCAGGAATCTTCCAACTCCTTAGACAACACTGCAAAATAGTGAGCCAAAACTGCACAAGCATTAAGTGTCATATCTGATTGGCAGCATTACTTTAAGTTCAACTCCAGCAACATTCACAAAGTCTCAACTTTAAAACTCCCCTCCTCACTCTCCCTCCCCCCCCTCCTTCTCACTACCCTCCCCC
>NW_025201242.1:0-2068 GCF_004010195.1 Chiloscyllium plagiosum | reverse complement strand
CCCCACCAACCCAACTTCCACTCCCGGCACCTTCCCCTGCAACCGCAGGGGGTGCAAGACTTGCGCCCACACCTCCCCCCTCACCTCCCTCCAAGGCCCCAAAGGAAACTTCCATATCCGCCACAGATTCACCTGTACCTCCACACATATCATCTATTGCATCCTCTGCACCCGATGTGGCCTCCTCTATATTGGGGCGACACTTTCCTTCATTGTTCACCCCGTTCAGTGTAGGAGTTGGGACATCACGTTGTGGTTGTACAGGATATTGGGGAGACCACGTGGAGAGGACTGAGTACAGTTCTGGTCGCCCTATTGACGGCCACAAGTTGTCGGGTGACCTTATTTCGATGTATAAAGTCATGGGGCGTGTAGGAAAGGTAAATATCACAGGGGGAAGAAAGGGTGGCTCTCCCCTTTTTAACTTCTCTTGGCATTCAGACACTTAAATTCTGTCAGTAACAGCAGCATCGCCAGAGAGCAGACTGCGCGTGCTCGCCGGTACAAGAATGAAACTGCGCATGCTCGTCGCTTCACGCAAAGCACGCGTCGCGACTTTCTTTTGGGCCAATTGGAAGCCTTGGAGGACCGGAAGGTGACTGGTCCTCCTGCCAATCAGAGCCTTCCTATTGTCTGAATGCAGAAGTTGCAACACGAGCTTCGGAAGCTGCTGCTGCTCAGTCTGTGAATGAAGAGTGAGTTTGTTCCAGACTGCAACCTCCCTACTCTGTCAACCATCTGTGAGTACGGCACTCTCTTCCCAACTCCTTTTCCTTTTTTTTTCATTCTTGAATTCAATCTTTGACTTCCCTTTCCTTTCGGTTGCTGTAAATGAATGCACGGCGTGGACCGATTCTGGAAAAGGTTTTCATGAACAGAGTGGTTCATGTATGGAATGAATGTCCAGAGGTAGTGGTGGATGCATGTACAGATGCAACCCCTGGATGCTGCCTGACCTGCTGTGCTGTTCCAGCAATAAAGTTTCAACCTAAAGGAGCCTTCCACATTCACCAAAGTTTCACCTGCACTTCCACCAATGTCATTTATTGTAACCGCTGCTCCCGATGTGGTCTCCTTTACATTGGGGAGACTGGACGTCTTCTCGCAGAGTGCTGTGGTCTTAAAACCATTGTCTTGCCTTCCATTTTAAACGTGGTTACTGTACCTGCATCCAACACACAAAGCAGTCAAAAAAACCACTCAACCACACAACATAAATATCCACACTTTGTTGTTCAAAAATCAGACGAACTCAGCCCAGGCATCAATGTGGACTTCAATAGTTTCCTCATTCAACTCCCCCTCCCACTCTGCCGAGGACATGGAGGTCCTGCGCCTCCTTCACCGCTGCTCCCTCACCACTAGATGCCTGGAGGAAGAACCCCTCATCTTCTGCCTCAGAACACTTCAACCCCAGCGTATTCATGTGGATTTCACCAGCTTTCTCATTTCCCCTTCCCCCACCTTACCCGAGTTCCAAACTTCCAACTCAGCACCATCCTCATGACTTGTCCCACCTGTCAATCTTCCTTCCCACCGATCTGTTCCAACCTCCTCTCTGACCTATCACCTTTACCCCCATCTCCATCCGCCCAGCTACCTTCTCCCCTGCCCCATCCCCTCCTATTTATCTCTTCCCCCCCCACCCCCGAGGCTTCCAACTTCATTCTTGATGAAGGGCTCCTGCCGAAACATTGATTTTCCTGCTCCTTGGATGCTGCCTGACCTGCTGTGCTTTTCCAACACCACTGTAATCTTGACTCTCATCTCGACCATCTGCAATCCTCACTTTCGCCTACTATATATATATATATATATATATGGCTGCTCCTTCATTGTCACTGGACTAAAACCCTGGAATAAATCCCCTATCCTACATGGGAGTTTCTTCACCACATGGTCTGTTATAGTTCACGAAAGTGGTTCATCTTATCCAAGTATCCACTCTCTAGTCAAAGACATGTAAGACTAGAAAAACCTCATGACTTCATACCAATTAGATTGTCTTTTCTTTCATTATTTGACATTGAACAGTAGTAATATGAATGAGTCTGTTGTTACTGTGCAT
>NW_025201241.1:5471-7000 GCF_004010195.1 Chiloscyllium plagiosum | reverse complement strand
TGCAGACAGAGGATCCTGAGGCTGCGTGTTCAGCTGATGCCGAGGATAGAATCGCGTAACAGCAAATGGGAGTTTGCTTTATAAAGCAAAATCTGCAATTCACAAATCATGTTACAACCAAATCACATTTAATGAACATGCGTTATAGGAGAACTACTTGTATGCCACCAATTTTGGTGTCGTCTGCAAACTTACTAACCATGCCTTCTATATTCTCATCCAAATCATTTATATAAATGACAAACAAAAGATGTCCCAAAAACTGATCCCTGTGGAACACCGCAGGCCTCCAGTCTGAAAAGCAACCCTCCACCATTACGCTCTGTCTCCTGTCATCTAGCCAATTATGTATCCAGTTGGCAAGCTCACCCTGAATCACCCATGTGACCTAACTTTGCTAATTAGTCTACTATACGGAACCTTGTCAAAGGCTTTATTAAAATCCAAATAAACAACGACTACTGCTCTGCCATTATCAACCTCTTTGGTAACTTCCTCAAAAAACTCAATCAAGTTTGTGAGACACGCGATTCCTCACACAAAACCATGCTGACTATCCTGAATCCATTTTTGCCTCTCTAAATGTCCATAAATCCAATATTTTATAATCACCTCCAACAATTTACCCACAACTGAAGTCAAACTTAGGTCTATAATTTCCTGGTTTCTCCTTAAAACCTTTCTCAAACAAATGTGCAAGAGTAGCCACCCTCCAGTCATCAGGTACCCCACCCGTAGTTATAGATGATGCAAATATTTCTGCAAGGGATCTTGTAATTTCCTCCCTTATTTCCCACAATGTTTGGGATACATTAGATCTGGACCCAGAAATGTATCCATCTTTATATTCTCTAAGAACTCCTGAACTTCCTTTTCTTTAATGTGAACTGTTTTTAAAACATAAAAGTTTATTTCTGTGCATTCTCTAGACTCCATTTCTTTCCCAACAGTAAAAACTAAAGTGAAATATTCATTGGTATTTTTCCCATCTCCTGAGGTTCAACACAAATCCGACTCTTTGCTGTTTAAGAGGCCCTACCCTCTCTCTTATTACCCTCTTGCTCTTAATATATTTGTTGAATCTCTTTGGATTATCTTTAATCTTATCTGCCAGTGCTATCTCATATCCCCTCTTTGCCATCCTGATTTCTCTCTTAAGAATGCCCCTACATTCTTTATATTGAGTAAGATATTCAATTGAACCAATATCTAAAATAAGATTCTCTTTTATTGATTAGATTACTTACAGTGTGGATACAGGCCCTTCGGCCCAACAAGTCCACACCGACCCGCCGAAGCGCAACCCACCCAGACCCATTCCCCTACATTTTACCCCTTCACCTAACACTACGGGCAATTTAGCATGGCCAATTCACCCAACTTGCACATTTTTGGACTGTGGGAGGAAACTGGAGCACCCGGAGGAAACTCATGCAGACATGGGGAGAATGTGCAAACTCGACACAGTCGCCTGAGGCGGGAATTGAACCCGGGTCTCTGGCGCTGTGAGGCAGCAGTGCTAACCATCA
>NW_025201241.1:0-1342 GCF_004010195.1 Chiloscyllium plagiosum | reverse complement strand
AAGGACAAGGAGCAGGAGTAGGCCGTCTGGCCCTTCGAGCCTGCTCTGACATTCAGTATGATCACGGCTGATCTTTTCATGGCCTCAGCTCCACTTCCCGCCCTCCCACCGTAACCCTTAATTTCTTTACTATTCAAAAACCTATCTAAATTTGCCTTAAACCATTCAATGAGGAAGCCTCAACTGCTTCACTGGGCAGGGAATTCCACAGATACACAACCCTCTGGGTGAAGATCCTTCTCAACTCAATCCTAAATCTGCTCCCGCTAAGTTTGAGGCTATGCCCTCTTGTCCTAGTTTCACCTGCCAGTGGAGACATCCTCTTTACTTCCATCTTATCGATTCCCTTCATAGTTTTATATTTCTATAAGATCCCCCTCATTCTTCTGAATTCCAATGAATATAATCCCAGTCTACTCAGTCTCTCCTCATAAGCCAACCCCCTCAACTCCAGAATAAACCTAGTGAACCTCCTCTGCACCCCCTCCAGTGCCAGTACATCCTTTCTTAAGGAAGGAGACCTCAACTGCACAGTATTCCAGGTGTGGCCTCACCAGCACTTTGTACAGCTGTAACATAACCTCCCTGTTTTTAAATTGCATCCCTTTAGCAATGAAGGACAAAATTCCAATTGCCTTCATAATTACCTGTTACACCTGCAAACCAACCTTCTGTGTTCATGCACAAGGATATCCAGGTCCCTCTGCACAGCAGCATGCTGCAACTTTTCACCATTTAAATAAGCGTCCGTTTTGCTGTTATTTCACCCAAAGTAAAGGACCTCACATTTACCAACAGTGCACTCCAACTGCCAGACCCTTGCCCACTCACTTAACCTGTCTACATCCCTCTGCAGACATTCACAGTCCTCTGCACACTTGTTCTACCACTCATCTTAGTGGCAGAACTGGGTACTGCAGATGCTGGAAATCAGAGTCTAGATTAGAGTGGTGCTGGAAAAGCACAGCAGGTCAGGCAGCATTCGAGGAGCAGGAAAATCAATTTTTCGGGCAAAAGCCTTTCATCAGGACACTCATCTTAGTGTCAACTGTGAACGTTGACACACCACATGTGGTCTCCAACTCTAAATCATCGATGTGGGCGGCACGGTGGCACAGTGGTTAGCACTGCTGCCTCACAGCGCCAGAGACCCGGGTTCATTTCCCTCCTCAGGAGATCCACTGTGTGGAGTTTGCACATTCCCCCCGTGCCTGCATGGGTTTCCTCCGGGTGCTCTGGTTTCCTCCCATAGTCCAAAAATGTGCAGGTTAGGTGAATTGGCCATGCTAAATTGCCCGTAGTGTTAGGTGAAGGGATAAATGTAGGGGAATGGGTATGGGTG
>NW_025201240.1:5900-7000 GCF_004010195.1 Chiloscyllium plagiosum | reverse complement strand
CAAGCGGTTATAAACTTACATCAGGAGTTAGGAGTCAGCGATTATAAAGTTACTTCCGGAGTCAGAATTCAGTGATTATAAAATTACATCAGGAGTCTGGTTTCAGTGAGTATAAAATTACATCAGGATTCAGGAATCAGTGGTTACAAAATTACATCCGGGGTCTGAATTCAAGTGGACATAAAATTACATCAGGAGTCAGGATTCAGTGGTTATAAAGTTAAATCAGGTGTCAGGATTCAAATGGTTATAAAATTACATCAGTAGTCAGGATTCAGTGCTGATAAAATTACATCAGGAGTCAGTATCCAAGTAGTAATAAATTACATCAGGAGTAGGATTCAGCAATTATAAAATTACTTCAGGAATCAGGATTCAGTGGTTATAAAATTAAATCAGGAATCAGGATTCAGTGGTTATAAAATTACATCAGGAGTCAGGATTCAAGTGGTTATAAAATTACATCAGGAATGAGGATTAAGTGGTTATAAAATTAAATCAGGAATCAGGATTCAGTGGTTATAAAATTACATCGGGAGTCAGGATTCAGTGGTTATAAAATTATATCGGCAGTCAGGATTCAGTAGTTATAAAATTACATCAGGAGTTAGGAATCACCAATTAGAATATTACTTCAGGAATCAGGATTCAAGTGGTTATAAAATTACATCAGGAATCTGGATTCAGCTGTTATAAAATTACATCAGGAGTCAGGATTCAGTGGTTAAAAAATTACGTCAGGATTCAGTGCTGATAAAATTACATCAGGAGTCAGGATCCAATTAGTTATAAATTACATTAGTAGTCAGGAATCAGCAATTATAAAATTACTTCGGGAGTGAGGATTCAGTAGTTATAAACTTATATCAGGAGTCAGGAATGACCAATTAGAATATTGCTTCAGGAATCAGGATTCAAGTGGTTATAAAACTACATCAGGAGTCAGCATTCAAGTGGTTACAAAATTACATCAGCAGTCAGGATTCAGCAGTCATCAAATTACATCAGGAGTCAGCATTCAGCGATTATACAATTATATCAGGAGTGAGGATTCAGCGATTATAAGTTCACTTCAGCAATCAGGATTCAGCGGTTATAAG
>NW_025201240.1:0-3103 GCF_004010195.1 Chiloscyllium plagiosum | reverse complement strand
CTGACTCCCCTCCCTCGGCCTCATGGTGTCAGGTGAGACACTGACATGGAAGCATCCTGCTGACTCCCCTCCCTTGGCCTCATGGTGTCAGATTGAACACTGACACAGACATCTCCTGCTGACTCCCCTCCTTCAGCTGATGTATCATTGTTACCACCGCCACCCCCAACAAACACACACATTAAATAATGCTTGGTGGAAGAATTGAGAAGCTGTTAAATTTGGAGGATGTATATTGGGTGGGCCATTTCAAAACCACCACAAAGAAATGCTCGGCAGCAGCATTGCTCAATGAAGAACAGAGGATGGCATGCCTGGAGCAACACCAGGTCCACCTCACTATGAGGTGAAGTTAGTAAACTGGGCCATTTACTCGCCAAATAGTTTAAACTGCAAGTGATCGAGAGAATTGACAAATTAGACCAAATCTCTGCAATACTGTCACATGCAGTCAGTGTGAATAGTGGTGAACAACCAAACAACTCTGTGGAGGAGGAGGATCCACAAATATCACCTTCCTCAAAGTTAGAGGAACCCAGCACAACAACAGAAAAGATAAGGCTGAAACACTCGCAGCAATGTTCAGACAGAAGTGTGAATGGGATGATCTATTTTCGTCTCCTCCGATGGTACTCTTCATGGAATTCGATTCATCTCGTCTGAGATTGCATTGAATTTAAATGAATTGCATTTATTATCACGTGTACCATTCAGATAACGAAATTAAATAGCATAGATAAGTTAATAATAGGTAAACAGCTGCAAAAACCAAAACACAGTTCAGACTTTGTGAGTCCATTCAGTATTCGAACAACCGGAGTGTAGAAACTGTTTCGAAACCGGCTTGTTGAATGTGTTCAGGTTTCTGTACCTTCTCGCTGATGGTAGAGGTTGTAGAAAAGCATTTCCAGGGTGGAATGGTTCTTTGGGAATCCTAGCGGCCTTACCTCCCCAGCGGGCCTGGTAGGCTGATTCTGTAGATGAGAGGCTGGCCTTTGTGATTGTCCAGGGCGAGTTCACCACTCTTTGTAACCGTCTTCAATCTTGAATCGTACATTTGCCATATCAGGTTGCGATACATCCAGAAAGATCGACAAGCGGCTCGATGGATTGAATAATGCAAAGACTGAGGCATTGATATCCTTCCATTAAAGCTGTTCCTTCTGGGCTATAGCACTGGCATCTACCAGACAATGTGGAAAACAACCCGGACAAACACAGATAAAACATCAGACAATCAATTATTCCCCCATTGGTCTAATTGTTTTCATTAATAAAGAGATGCTTGATGTCATCTATAGTGGTATCGAACAGTACGTCTCAGCATTAACCTTCTCACTGAAGTTCTGTTTGGGCTATGCCAGGGCGACTCATCCCCCGAAGCTATTGAAGCCTTGCTTTAAGATTCGAAAACAAAATTTAAAAACAAAAACCGGTGAAGTGTGGAGGTGAGGCGAGAGTGGCTGCACCTAACATCATTACAAATTGATTTGACAATGTATGGTATCCAGAATCAATAGCAAAACTGGAGCCAATTGGAATCAGGGAAACCTCTGCATTGGTCAAAGTTATACCTGGTATAAAGGAAGATGTTTGGGATTGGTGGAGAGCAGCCATCTCGGCTCTTCGGCAGTTCCCCAGAGAAAGTTGGTTCTGGGTAAGCCTGTAGATCAGAGATGGAAAGGTAAGGCATCATATTCCTACGGAACGATGGTTACTCTTTGGTTAGACAGAAATGACTGATGGTAGTTTAACTGGACAGTCATCATGTCTCAAGTGAGGGAGAAGTTGAGTAGGATTCATTTCCAGTCACCTCAGGAATTGAACGCACACTGTTAGCAATAATCTGCATTACAAAACAACCGTCCAAGTGACTGAGGTAAGCACGTCCTCACTCAGCTCCTTAGGGTATATATTTTAATATTAGTCTGTTCAAACATGGTATTACACACTTCTGGAGTCGGTGGAACTTGATGCAAGCTTCCTAGTTCAGAGAGAGGGACTATTAGTAACATATAAGGATGTTCTCTGTCCTTGGCCCAACGGTCTTCAGTTGCTTCATAAATGATTATCCCTCCACTGTAACTTCACAGGGGTGGGTGTTGGGGAGAGTGGTGTTCGCCAATGATTTGACAATGTTCACGATTTGACAATATTCGCAATTACGCAGACATGTAATACATGTGGGCGTGTACTTTGAAGTTTCAACAATGATCACCTCTAACAATACAGAATTGGACCATCACCCACTAGCATCCAAAGTCATCACCATCACTGAACGTCCATCTACCAATATCATGGGCATTGCCGTTAACCAGACCGGACTGACCATATAAATTCATCACGTACACCTATGAAGAGCTTATGCCTGAAACGTCGTTTCCCCTGCACGACGGATGCTACCTAACCTGTTGTGGTTTTCCAGCGCCACACTTTGCGATCTGTATAAAGTCATTGGCTACAAGAATATGTCACCGGCTCGGAATCCTGCAGAAATAACTTTCCTCAAGTTTTCCGAAAACCTGTCCATCATGTATGAGACACACGTTGAATGAGTTTGTGCTGAAGTACCCCCCAATTTCCTGGCAGATTGCAGCTTCATCCCTCATCAACTCACACTCAGAAGCAATAATGCCTGGAATCCAAATGGTGCTCTTTAGAAATTTACCAAGGCTCCTTACGAAATACATCTGAATCCACGACCATGAAGAAGGACAAAGACTGGAAATACATGTTCAAGTTCAATTCCAAGCCACCCACCATCTCGAGTATCAGGTGATCAAAACATGTTGATATTCGTTCAGTGTCATTGTTTCAAGTTCCTTCCCGAATGGCATTGTAAGTTTACCTACAGCACATGGACTGTAGCTGTTCAATGTGGCGTGCAGCTCACCTCCACCTTATCAATGGTAAAGAGGAATGGGCAATATTTACTGTCCCATACTCCATGAATAAATTAGAATGAAAAATATTGTACAAACGTGCCTGTGCTGGGCACTGAGTTTTGGGTTCTGTGAGTGCAGCCTGGTTAGGCCCAGTCAGTATTTTACTTGCTGTGAACAGCTAAAGTGATATGCTGCTGGAAACAATCTGTCAGCCGTTC
>NW_025201239.1:6110-7000 GCF_004010195.1 Chiloscyllium plagiosum | reverse complement strand
GAGTGGGGAGTGGGAGAATGTGGGACTCACTCCAACAGGGAGAGGGGGAGGACAACAGTATCACTACATTTCAGGGGAAACAAGGCAGAGTGAGTGAAGGAGGAAGAGGATGGAAATTCATGTTGTTAGGGTGAGGTGATGCAGTCCGGAGCAGTTTGGATGTGCTCTTACCGCAGGGAACAGGTGGTTTTTCAGCTCAGTAAATTCATTCTAATTTTTATCATCGAGAGCCAGGTTGCTGACTGGAGTGATCAGAGCACTGTCGATGGTAATAGAGAGAACAGACGTGGCACACAGCACGAGTCAGGCTGCTGTGATTTCACTCTGGCCTGGTCTCAATGACAAATGAGTAGCATTAAGTCCACTGGACACTGCTGAGACCATATAAATGGCTGAGTGTCTGGCATTCTCTCCACTGACTCTGTCAATATTTACAATCACTCTCTTGGCACCCATTCAGTCTCTCCTCATCTCTCGTTTTACTCGGAGTCTCCTCACGTTTGCTGATTTCCTGCCTCATGCAGCTTCAGGTCAGTTGTACTTTTTTAAAATGACAATTATTTAACTCTCAAGGGGCTGCCCTTTCCCCTACCCTACAGCTGCAGGTAGATCTCAGTGCATCGATCAGTTTGATTCGATGATATTTGTTCCATCCTTGACTTCATTCTGATCACAGAGTAAGACGCAAAGACCGTTCCCTCCGTGACTACCTGGTCAGGTCCACGCCCCCCTACGACCCACCCTCCCATCCTGGCACTTTCCCCTGCCACCGCAGGAACTGTAAAACCTGTGCCCACATCTCCTCCCTCACCTCCATCCAAGGCCCTAAAGGAGCCTTCCATATCCATCAAAGTTTTACCTGCACATCCACCAATATCATCTATTGTATC
>NW_025201239.1:0-4099 GCF_004010195.1 Chiloscyllium plagiosum | reverse complement strand
CCCTTAAGGACCTCCTTTTTAAATTTCTGCCTAACTCTCTGTAATCTCCCTTCAGAATCTCAACCTTTTCCCTTCCTATATCGTTGGTTCCAATGTGGACAATGATCTCTTGCTGGCCCCTCTCCCCCGTGAGAACATTCTGCACCCTCTCTGAGACATCCTTGATCCTGGCACCAGGGAAATAACACACCATTCTGCTTTTTCTCTGCTGGCCACAGAAACACCTGTCTATGCCTCGGACTACAGAATCCCCTAACACAATTGATCTCTTGGAAGCCGACGTACCCCTCGTTGCATTAGAGCCAGTCTCAATAGCAGAAACTTGGCTGTTTGTGCTACGTTCCCCTGAGAATCCATCACCCCCTACATTTTCCAAAACAGCATATCTGTTTGAAATGGGTATATCCACAAAAGACTCCTAACCTAGTGCCTACCTCTCTTACCCTTTCTGGAGTTAACCCATCTATGTAACTGTATCTGAGACTTTCCCCCCTTCCTATAACTGCCATCCATCACATACTGTTGCTGTTGCAAATTCCTCATCACTTCTATCTGTCTCTCCAACCGATCCACTCGATCTGATAAGTGAGAGAGAAGGTGTCTTGGCCCATGGTGTACAATGAATGAGAGTGGGGTTACAGTGAAGAGCTGCAGTGCAGTGAGGAGTGGGACTTACTCAGTCGGTGGGGTATGAATGTAGGTGTAATCCCAGTCATCTCCCACAGGGGGTAGGATTCTCTCCTGGTAGGGGTTAAGGAATCCAATGTCAGGCATCCCTCCACCTGTCTGGGTCCCTTGGCCCTGTTGTAGGACATTTTCTCCTTTCATCAGGGAGAGGGAGATATAGAAACAT
Source organism: Chiloscyllium plagiosum (assembly GCF_004010195.1). Taxonomy (NCBI): domain Eukaryota; kingdom Metazoa; phylum Chordata; class Chondrichthyes; order Orectolobiformes; family Hemiscylliidae; genus Chiloscyllium; species Chiloscyllium plagiosum. The sequence goes on along the minus strand of NW_025201239.1, from coordinate 3,246 downwards.
AGAAGCATAAAAATATAGGGGCAGGAGTAGGCTATCCAGCCTTTCTTGACTGCTCCATCATTCATTATGATCATGGCTGATCCTCCAAGTCAATAGCCAGTTTCCCCCCATTTCTCTCATATCCCTTTAGGGGTGGGGATGACGAAAATACTGGTAACATGTTCTGGAGTGAGTGAGGAGGCAGGTTGGGAGGGTGGGCAGGGTCAGTGGTGTGGGACATTAGGGTGGAGGATAGTGAGTGAGGGATGATGTTGCAGGTGATAGCGAGAGTGGTGGAGCTGAGCTTTGCTGGGAGGTGGGTACAGTAGCAGAGATAGAGTGAGTGTGAAGATGTTGTCTGACTAGCTGTGTTTTTCCAGCACGACACTCTTCAATTCTGAGTGTGAGGAAGCCAAGGAAGTCTGATTCTTACCCTAGCAGAGCGGAGAAGGTTGTGAAACTTCTTACAGCTTGGTTGACCATTTCTCCATTACCATGGAGACAGCACTAAGCCAGGAGGCGTCAGGGTGTGTGTGTGTGTGTGGGGGGGGGGTGGGTGGGAGGTGACCTTGGACCAGGATGCTGAGGAGGGGGGCTCTTCTATTGGTCCTCTGAGAATAAGATGCCCCTTATTTGCACCAACCTCTCTATCAGGCCCTCCAGATCCCTGCAGAGAATCACAGTGCCATCTTCCCTTTCCCAACATGTTCTATCCTTGACCAAGGAGAGCAGCTGTGGAATGCTGGTGTTTGTCCCAATGCACTGTGACCTTTTAAAGATGGCCTAGGCGTTAGGGATATGGATATCTGATTATGCTGATTTGTCCCAGGAATGACATGGTGATAAGATGGAAAAAGAATCAGACATGAGGGACACCATACAATAGGGTTAATGAGCCACGTTTTGATAAGATATGGTGCAAAATTTCACTAGGCCTCACGGTGAAAAATCCTCCAAAAAACTCAACACAACTTGCAGTTAGTCAAAAAGTGTAAAACTCAGCCCAGGGGAACAACGGTTCCACTGGATCATTGTTGCTGCATTCGATTACACCCGCATAACCCCTCAGTTAGGGGGAGATGGTGTTATCATGATAATGAGAGAGAATCCCAAAAACCCAGGATATTGTTCAACAATGTAGATTCAAATCCCATCATGGCAACTAGTGGAAATTAATTCAATTAATAAAAATCTAGAATTGAAACATAGTCCCAATGACCATTGATTGTTCTTAAAAAAAACCCATCTGCTTCATGACAATCCATTAGGGAAGGGATCATTACCTGGTCTGGCCTGAAGAAGTGTGAATGATTCTTAAGCACTCTCTGAAAAGATCTAGCAATCAGTTCAATAGCAATTGGGAAGGTTCACACTCACATCCTATCAAATAATTTTTTTTAAAACTCCTCAAACAAAGAGCCTTGTGATTGACACTTATCTCTCTCTGCATAATTGAGAAAATTCAATAAATGTTAGCAATGTTCAGTTGCCATGAATAAAAACAGGTCCCATATTACACATACTAACATTCATTTCAATTTTTTCTTTACTTTTCTATTTTTCTGCTAAGAAAACTGTAGTGCTGAATGTTTTAACTTCTTTTTTTTTTATTTCTGTTTCTACTTTGTACCTGAGATGGTGCCCTGCGTGGTGAGCATTTCATTTACTTCTGTATCCCGTACTTGAGTGTACATGACAATAAAATCTAAATTTAAATCCAGATCTAAATATTAATGCAGAACAAGTTATTGGCTAAGGAAGGTGTTTAAAATGTCCATAATAAAAAGCATTACATATTCTGAGGATCCTTTGATGACCTTGAAGTGTTGTGGAACTGAGGTCAATGTACACTGGTCATTTGTATGGAAACAATTTCTTGCAGACCCTGACCAGTCCTACTCCAGATTGGGTGCTATAGAACCTGAAGTTCCTTCTATCATTAAATTCTCTTTCTCTGAGCTGCTTTCCAACCTGTGACATGTAACATAATCCCATCAAGTAGTGTGGTGCTGGAAAAGCACAGCTGGTCAGGCAGCATCTGAGGAATAGGAGAATTGATGTTTCGAGCATAAGCTCTTCAACAGGAATGTGCACCACAATTTTTGACTCTGATCTCCAGCACCTGCAGTACTTACTTTCTCCATGTAACATAACCCCATTGAGAGAGATGTTGGTATTTTATTCTGTAAGCCTTTTTGATGTTACTTCCTCCAATAAACAACAAACAAGCTCATAATCATAGCTTTTTACAAGGGGGAGTTTCAGTCAAGTGCTGCCTTTGACTGCTCATGACAGGGATAATTCACGTTCACAAAACAGTTTCCAACTCCCAATGTCAAGGACATCAAATTACCAACTGGAGCACATGAGGAAGTCTTTAGCACCCTATTGCATTATGGGTTTGGTGGACTTCCTCTATACGTGGTAGTTTCTACAGATGAGGTGATTGTTGATCATTGTCAATTCCTACTATTGAAATGAAAATCATTTCCTCACCATCTCTTTTACAATTTCCTGTGGATTTTTACAGTTTATAGTTCAGGTGGCATCTGCGGTTAATTTTGAATTGCAGTCTTCTGCATCATTTAAAGGTATTTCTTCAAAAGGAAGTCCCAGGTATTAAATCAGCTGATGGAATTAAAGAGTAATATTTTATAACTTCAATGCATTATTTGCATGCTATGACAATAAAGTACACGTTCAGACAGGTTTATTTGAGTCTTTAAAGGGAGAAAAGGATAGATTTACCTTTCTTATCCCAATCTAAGCCCAAATGCTTTCATTTTCTCATATACCAGCACACACTCTCAAACACACACACACTCAAACACATACACACTCAAACACACAAACACACATGAAATAACTCCACAGATGTCAGTATCCCATCACCAGGTCCCCCTTTATTTGCATGTGGAGAGTCCTTGACACTGATCCAGCTCCCTCACACTCCCTTGTTAGAGTGAACAAACCCCTAACACTCCTGTTCTTATCTGTCAGCCAGGGCTCCCTGATTGGACCAGGTTAGAAGCCCCAATCAGGGGAACACACATCTATGATGTCCCACCTGGCTGACTTTGTTACAATCACTACAACACACAAACACATGCACGCTCTCAACCACACAAACACACATACACAAATGCACACCCTCAAGCACACACACACATGCACTAACACATATACACACACGCGCACACACACTCAAACACATACACACTCAAACACACAAACACACATGAAATAACTCCACAGATGTCAGTATCC
>NW_025201238.1:5955-7000 GCF_004010195.1 Chiloscyllium plagiosum | reverse complement strand
GGTGGTGGTGGTGGAGGAGTGGATAGGACCCAGGGAGATAGTGAGGAAACAAATCAATCTGAGACTGGTACAGCTGGGAAAAGGAGCGAGTCAAACAGTCAGGGCAGGCAGGGACAAAGTGGAGAACAAGGCAGGACTAATAAATTAAACTGCATTTATTTCAATGCAATGGGCCTAACAAGGAAGGCAGATGAACTCAGGGCATGGTTAGGAACATGAGACTGGGATAGCATAGCAATTACAGAAACATGGCTCAGGGATGGGCAGGACTGGCAGCTTCATGTTCCAGGACACAAATGCTACAGGAAGGACAGAAAGGGAGGCAGGAGAGGAGGAGGAATGGTAGTTTTATGAAGGGAGAGCATTACAGCTGTACTGAGGGAGGATATTCCCAGAAATACATCCAGGGAAATTATTTGGGTGGAACTAAGAAATAAGAAAGGGGTGATCACCTTTTTGGGATTGTATTATAGACCTCCTAATAGTCAAAGAGAAATTGAGAAAAAAACTTGTAAGGAGATTTCTGTTATTTGTAAGAATAATACGGTGGTTATGGTAGGGGAGTTTAACTTGCTAAACATAGACTGGGACCGCCATAATGTTAAAGGTTTAGATGGATAGGAATTTGATGAGCATGTACAAGAAAATGTTTCGATTTAATATGTGGATGTACCCATGAGAGAAGGTGCAAAACTTGACCTACTCATGGGAAATAAGGCAGGGCAGATGACTGAGATGTCAGTGGGGGGAGAACTTTGGGGCCAGCGACCATAATTCTACTAGTTTTAAAATAGTAATGGAAAAAGACAGACAAATTGGAGTAAGGCCAATTTTGACAGTATTAGGTCAAACTTTCAAAAGCTGATTGGAGACAGATGTTTGCAGGTAAAGGGAAAGCTGGAAAATAGGAAGCCTTCAGGAATGAGATAACAAGAGTGCATAGAACATAGAACATAGAACTGCAGAGACAATATATTCCTGTTAGGGTGAAAGGAAAGGCTGGTAGTAATAGGGAATGCTGGATGACTAAAGAAATTGAGGGTTT
>NW_025201238.1:0-628 GCF_004010195.1 Chiloscyllium plagiosum | reverse complement strand
CCATCTCGCCCGCTCCCCCCTTTTCTCACTCTTCCCCCCCCCACCTCCCCTTTGTTCCCGTCCGTCTTTCCGCCCTCATTCTAATGGCATTATTGATTCTGGAGATGTCAAGTAATGCTATGGGCTTCAATGGTGGAGAGACAAAGGTAAGAAATATGAAGTATAAAATACATGGTTCAAATTTAATGATTAGTCAGGAAATTCCTCTTTTATAGAGTGGGGTGCTGATAATTACCACTCGTTTGTGTCTTGATACCAGACTGCAACCTGGGAAACAAGTGATTTGAGAAACAGAATCATTGGCATGAGCCTGTGTCAATTTATGATGTCACCAATGTGCACTATGAGCTTAAAGAGGTCATGGGCTAAGTGTAGATCTTTTGGATAGCTTCAAAACTAGGCTTGTTTTTGTATCTGAGCTAATCAAATTTGCCTTTGAATCAGCTTGTGTAAATGTCTCTCATTATCTTGAGTTAGAGTCATAGAGATGTACTGCACGGAAACAGACCCTTCGGTCCAACTCGTCCATGCCGACCAGATATCCCCACCAATGTGTTGAAAACCTTTGCAATTTTGATGACAATGGAGAAATATGACATTCCATAAATATAAAATTAGATCTTCAGTA
>NW_025201237.1:5348-7000 GCF_004010195.1 Chiloscyllium plagiosum | reverse complement strand
GTCTGGAGTCAGCACTGAGGTCTCCCAGGCCGACTACTTTTGGGTCTATCCAGACAGTGTCTAAGGCATGATTTCCTGAAAAGGACTCTGACAACATTAGGCTATTGCTCAATTACTGTCTGAGAGACAGATTTCTCACTTTATCATCCAAGCCCCTAGATCTTAGTGAGGACGACTTTACAGGATGAACAGGTTTGAGTTTGCCATGGTCATTTCCAGTGCCTAAATTGATGGTCCATCTGGTTTAATTCCTTCAAGTGTTTTTTTAGTAGTTTTGATAAATCGAATGTCTTACTGGGTCATTCCAGAGGGTTGTTAACAGTTAACCACATTGCTATGGGTCTGGGTGCAGATGAAAGCCAGACTCAGTAAGGACAACAAACTTCTTTACATGAAGGACATTAGAGAACTACATGTATTTATGATAATCCTTCAATTTCAGATTTTTATTAAAATTCAATTCCACCATCTTCCATGGTCAGATAAAAAAATGTCCATCCATGTGAACCCCATTTCCCTGCACTTCCCCATATTCTTCTAGACCTTTTCTCTCCATGTATTTGTACAAATGCCTTTTAAATGTTGTTAATGTACCCCCTCAACCACTTCCGGTGACAACTCATTCCATATGCGTACCACCCTCTGTGGAAAAAAGATCCCCCTTAGATTCTCTTTTATTCTTTCCCCCTAACTTTAAACTGATTCCCTACAGTCCTCGATTCCCCAACTCTGAGAAAAAGACTGAGTACATTCACCCTATCGATGTCTCTCTTGATCTTATACACTTCTGTAATATCCCGCCTCAGTTTCCTACACTCGAAAGAAAAACGTCCTAGCTTGTCCAATCTCAACTTTTAACTCAGACAGTTGGGTCCTGGCAACATCCTTGTAAATTTCTTCTGTACTCCTTCCAGTTTAATAACAGCTTTCTTATAACAAGGTGACCAAAACTAAACACAATATTCCAAGCACGGCCTCACTAATGTGCTATACAACTAGAACATATCTTCTCAACTCTATACTCAAGGCCCTGACCGATGAAGGCCAGTGTACCAAAAGCCTTCTTTACTGCCCTGTCTACCTGTGACTCCACTTTCATCGAGTCATAGAGATATACAGCATGGAAACAGATTCTTCAGTCCAACTCATCCATGCCGATCACATATCCTAAATAAACCTAGTCCCAATTGCCAGCATTTGACCCATATCCCTCTAACCCTTTCCAATTCAAATATTAGATTAGATTAGATTAGATTAGATTAGATTAGATTAGATTAGATTAGATTAGATTAGATTAGATTAGATTAGATTAGATTAGATTAGATTAGATTAGATTAGATTAGATTAGATTAGATTAGATTAGATTAGATTAGATTAGATTAGATTAGATTAGATTAGATTAGATTAGATTAGATTAGATTAGATTAGATTAGATTAGATTAGATTAGATTAGATTAGATTAGATTAGATTAGATTAGATTAGATTAGATTAGATTAGATTAGATTAGATTAGATTAGATTAGATTAGATTAGATTAGATTAGATTAGATTAGATTAGATTAGATTAGATTAGATTAGATTAGATTAGATTAGATTAGATTAGATTAGATTAGATTAGATTAGATTAGATTAGATTAGATTAGATTAGATTA
>NW_025201237.1:0-1846 GCF_004010195.1 Chiloscyllium plagiosum | reverse complement strand
CTGGCTGGAGGGATTCGGCTGAGACAAGGTGGGGGGAGGGGGGATGAAGAAACTGGTGAAGTCCAAGTTCATCCCCTGTGGTTGGAGGGTTCCCAGTCGGAGGATAAGACGCTCCTCCTCCGACCGTCGGGTTGTTGTGGTTTGGCGGTGGATGAGTCCAATGACCTGCATATCCTCGGTGGAGTGGGAGGGGGAGTTGAAATGCTGTGCTACAGGTTGGTTGGGTTGGTTCGTCCGGGTGGCCCAGAGGTGCTCTCTGAATCGCTCCGCAAGTAGGCGGTCTGTCTCCCCAATATAGAGGAGGCCACACCGGCTGCAGCGGATGCAGTAGGTGATGTGGGTGGAGGTGCAGGTGAATGTGTGGCGGATATGGAAGTTTCCTTTGGGGCCTTGGAGAGGAGTGAGGGGGGAGGTGTGGGCGCAAGTGTTGCACCTCCTGCGGTTGCAAGGGAAGGTGCCCACCTTGTCTCAGCCGGATCCTTCCCGCCCGGCACCGCCTTCCTGACCTGCAGTCTTCTTCTTGACCTCTCCGCCTCCACCCTACTCCGACCTATCACCCTCACCTTGACCTCTTTCCACCTATCACATTTCCAACTCCCCTCCTCCAAGTCCCTCCTCCCTACCTGTTATCTTCTCCTGCTGAACACTCTCTGCTCATTCCTGAAGAAGGGCCTGTGCCCGAAACGTCGAATCTCCTGTTCCCTGGATGCTGCCTGACCTGCTGTGCTGTTCCAGCAATAAAGTTTCATGTTTAAAAGACACTTGGATAAGTACATGAAAAGAAAAAAATTAGAGGGATGTGGGCCCAGGAGCAGGCAGGTGGGACGAATTTAATTTGGGATTATGTTGGGCATGGATTGGTTGGACCAAAGAGCCTGTTTTTATATGACTCTGTGTGACACACATGCTCTCTCTCTCTTTCTCTCTCTCTTTCTCTCTCTCTCTCTCTCTCTCTCTCTCTCTCTTTCCTTGGGATCCTTGAGGGTCAATTTTTGAGGAGTCGGTGTGCTAATGGGAACCTCTGAGAACTTCATCCAATGATGAAGGGAAGGTGGTCCCTCCAGCACTGAGAGAACAGGAACTCCATCATTGAAATGTAGAGGCACTTTCTGAAGGCTCTTTACAGATTTTAGAGAGGAATTGGTCACAGCTGTCAGGCTGCTGTGTGGAGATGGAATTCCTTCACAGAGCACCCCATGGCATGATTGGACAAATCTCAGTTTGTCTGCTCCCAGAATTGAGTGGGAGAGGTTTAAAACTATGCAGGATCCTGCTTTGGTCCATTGGGAAGTCATCTCTTTGCCTTGGCTGTTCTCCAGCAATTATTGCTCCCAGTTAAGTCTGAGAATATTATCATAGAATTCCAACGGTGCAGGAGGAGGCAATTCAGCCAATTAAGTGTGTACTGAACCCCATTCAGACCCATCTCTCTATCCTATCCCTCCAACCCATGGTTAATCCACCTAGCCTGCTCACTATGGGCAATTTAGCATGGCCACCCATCTATCTTCTTTGGACTCTGGAAAGAAGATCACACAGACACAGGGAGAATGTGCAAACTCCACACAGACTGTTACCCAAGAGTGGAATCGAACCCAGGTCCCTGGTACTATGAGACAGCAGTGCTAACCACTGAGTCACCATCCCATCCGTATTGGATATAAATGGCCTGTTAATTGCTTTAATAAGCTCCATATCACTAATGGGCAGACAGTCATCACTGCCCCACCCGACCCCACCCTTCATGAATGTGCCTCTTCAGCCTTCCACCTCTGGTCCCAATCTCGCCAGAATTAACAAAATTTTCCTCGTATCATTCTGCATATTAGATTCTTACTTGATTAAA
>NW_025201236.1:4414-7000 GCF_004010195.1 Chiloscyllium plagiosum | reverse complement strand
AGCACACTCCCTGCTAAATTATTTGGTTCAACTCCAGAGTTTGATTGTGAAAACTTTTTACTGCACGCTTTATTACCTACTTCAGAGATAGTGTAGGCAACATGGATTTTGCAGGCTTTGGGTTTAAATCAGAATGCTGACCCAATCTCTACATGATCTTTCAAAACATCACTACCACAACAGAAAGCCATCAAGGCTAAAACATTGTACGACGTTAAGGAGTTGGATATAGTACTTGGACAAAAGAGAACAAAGGGGATGGGGAAAAGCAGGAACAGGTTATAGAGTTGGCTGATTAATCTTGATCACATTGAATGGTGGAGCAGGCTAAAAAGGGCCAAAGAGCTGAAAAGAGGAATCCTTAATTGTATGTATTTGAATGAAGTTGTGTCATAATCTGGACTCCTAACATTTCCGAATGTTGACAGCCCTGTTAACTCCTGGAGAGTCAGGCACAACTCCTCCATTTGGAAACTACTTTGCAGAATGGTTCCAATAATAAGTCATCCTCCCAAATTCCTGACTACTGGCAGTCTCTTCTGTTCAAATTTAAAATCAAATAACATATTATGGAGGTAAATTGGACATTTTAATCTGGCTTTTTATTAACTGTACTCCAATGTGCACAACAGTAGGAAAACACTTGGCCGAATTATTCCTTCTCACCAAAGAGGATTAAAAAATATTCTAATATTTCTGCAATCCAAGCTAACATCTGGCAACTAACATCATTAAAACAGAATATCTGGGCATTTACTTAATTGCCGTTTGTAGAACATTATACAAATGCCACATTTCCTAACATTACAGCAGTGATGGCAAATTAAAGGTAATTAACTGGATGTAAGGTGCTTGGTGTCATTATGTAGGAATGGCACTTGATTAAGATCTTTATTTCTGTCTGACTTACTCACTGTCTTTCTCCCTCTCTGCACTCTTCACCCTTCTTGTACATAGACATTTGATTTCTGAAACTCTCTGTAATACATTGCTGTATTGTCTGTAAAGAGCTAGGAAATAATTCACCAGGAGAGCATATGTTATGTGTAAATGTTCCGGAGGTGGACTGCACTCATGGCTGCACTGAAGAAGTAGGTTTTGCCTCCAGCAAGATATCTTACTCCTGCTCCTATTTTCTGACTTACTATGTTCACACCACTAACTCCTTCACCATCCATTGATAGGATTCTGCGTCCCTGAGACAGAAAGTTCAAAAGAAGTTTGAAGCCAATGAGGAACTTTTGAAATGTGCTCGCTCTTGTAACGTTGGAAAAGCAGCAGCCATTTCCACACTGCAAAATCCCCAAAACAGCAATGTGATAATAAACAGATAGTCTTTGTTCAGTAGCATTCACTGCGGGATAAGTTGGCAAGACACTATGCACCACCATTAAGGAGAAACTTGTTCAGCCAGAGAGTGGTGAATCTATGGAATGCACTGCCACAGAAGGCTGTGGAGTCCAGGTCATTGAATATATTTAAGATGGAGATAGATTGGTTCTTGTAAAAGGCATTGAGGGTTATGGGGAGAAAGCAGGGGTTCAGAAACTTATCAGCCATGTTTGAATGTTGGAGCAGACTCGATGGGCTGAATGGCCTAATTTCTGCTCCTATGTCTTATGGTCTTATGAATTTATGGACAATCCTACTTCTCTGAAAATAGTGCCCCAGCATCATTTATGTACAGCTGAGAAATAGTCAAACTTCTTTTTTTCCTTATCATTGTCAGATGCGTAAAGAAAAATTCCAAAGGAAACTGTCTTCTCTTGTATAGTTTTGCATTTAAGTTCTGTATCTTTCAAAAGTGGACTACTTTGCTGGACTCATAAAATGACAGACTGATCACATGTTCATATTTCTAGAAGCTTCTGAACATGTTACATTGTATAGACGTTGCAGTGAAAGCTGACACAAAGGATTGCAGATGAGCTGTCTGCTTCCAAACAGCTGCGGACAAAGAAAATCATCAAAACCCCATTACACTAAAGTTAGCATGAGTGCTTATGCAGTCACCTCATCACCTCATAATAGAAGCTCGGATGGGGAGGTAAAGCTATACTGTTACCCTAACAACCTTCCAAAGTAGTGCACTAAGATGGGTCATGACCATCTAAAATGACTGACTTCATCACATGACTGAAATCAGAGTTTGCTCAATTGCTTAAATATACAATTCTGAGATTCTGGGTCAGTTGCTGTTTGACCTCCAGAGGAAGGAAAGGACTGCAGGCGGAGTTAACACACCATCTCTGTTGCCAGGTTACTGAATGGAAAGTAGCCTAGACTTTGCCTGCAAGAAGGAAAACTGCCAGGCTCAGCTCAACGAGGTACTTATTATTGAGCGCTGGTCCCCTAACTCTCAAGAGCTGAATTTTAGTACGCTGGATTTATCAAAACTTATACTTTGTAACCTATCTCTTCCACTGTCCTTGTTTCTTTAATTTCCTGAGTATTTGAGTGTGTTAATGGAGCAGGGATGCAATTTTCCTGCATTTTGAATATTTATGGGGAGAAAGTGAGGTCTGCAGATGCTGGAGATCAGAGCTGGAAATGTGTTGCTGGAAAAGCGCAGCAGGTCAGGCAGCA
>NW_025201236.1:0-3522 GCF_004010195.1 Chiloscyllium plagiosum | reverse complement strand
AGGTGTGGGCGCCAGTCTTGCACCTCCTGCGGTTGCAGGGGAGGGTGCCGGGAGTGGAGGTTGGGTTGGTGGGGGGTGTGGGTCTGACGAGGGAGTCACGGAGGGAGTGGTCTTTACGGAATGCTGATAGGGGAGGGGAGGGAAATATATCCTTGGTGGTGGGGTCCGTTTGGAGGTAGCGGAAATGACGGCGGATGATGTGCTGTACATGGAGATTGGTGGGGTGGTAGGTGAGGACCAGTGGGGTTCTGTCCTGGTGGCGGTTGGAGGGGCGGGGTTCAAGGGCGGAGGAGCGGGAAGTGGAAGAGATGCGGTGGAGGGCATCGTCGACCACGTCGGGGGGAAATTGCGGTCGTTGAAGAAGGAGCCATCTGGGTTGTGCGTTTTTGGATATTTATGTCAATAAGCCCTATCGATGCAGGTTTATTTCAAAAATTGGAATCTGAAAACTAGAGTTTGAAGACACTTTTTTGGCCAGCTTCAGTAAAGGATAAGGGTAAAAAAGAAAGGCAGAAATTAAACAACCCCTCACTGCATTGGGCTTAAGAGGAAAAAAGAAATCAAATTTTGAATTCACTTCATTCCTACTTTGTCCATAACAGCTTACAATTATCTTTCCCATCCTCCCCTCTTGAACATGTGGTGCCAAACAGAATAGGTTTTCCACACTGACACTAATTATTTGCCACCTAAAGGAAGAATGATTGAGGCAGCAATGGGATTGTTGACTCTTTTTTTGGTTCTCCAGTGTTTTGTTAATGCGCTTATTCCACCTCCCACCTGTTCAACTGACCTATCAAGTCTTAAAAAAAAAGCAAGCAATGGAAATTTGTTTACGGATTTTCTGCTTGGTCATTCTTGGAACATTCTGATTGGTTTCTTTGAGATATTGTACACAGAGACTGAAAATAGGGACTCTTAATTGTATGTATTTGAATGAAGCTGTGTCATTATCTGGACTCCTAACATTTCCAAATGTTGACAGCCCTGTTAACTCCTGGAGAGTCAGGCACAACTCCTCCATTTGGAAGCTACTTTGCAGAATGGTTCCAATAATGATTCATCCTCCCAAATTCCTGACTACTGGCAGTCTCTTCTGTTTAAACTTAAAATCAAATAGCATATTATGGGGGCAAATTGGACATTTTAATCTGTTTTTTTATTAACTGTACTCCAACGTGCACAACAGTAAGAAAATACTTGGCCGAGTTATTCCTTCTCACCAAAGAGGAATAGAAAATATTCCAATATTTCTGCAATCCAAGCCAGTATGCGGCAAATAACATCATTAAAACAGAATATCTGGTCACTTATCTTATTGGCATTTGTAGAACATTATACAAATGCCACATTTCCTGACATTATAGCAGTGATGGCAAATTAAAGGTAATTAACTGGCTGTAAGGTGCTTGGTGTCATTATGTAGGAATGGCACTTGATTAAGATCTTTATTTCTGTCTGACTTCCTCACTATCTTTCTCCCTCTCTGCACTCTTCACCCTTCTTGTACATAGACACTTGATTTCTGAATCTCGCTGTAATACATTGCTGTATTGTCTGTACAGAGCTAGGAAATAATTCACCAGGAGAGCATGTGTTATGTGTAAATGTTCCGGAGGTGGACCGCACTCATGGCTGCATTGAAGAAGTAGGCTTTGACTCCATCAAGGTATCTTATCCAATGCAAGTAATGAGTCAGAGAATCGTAGAGATGTACAGCACTGAAAGACACCCTTCAGTCCAATGTGCCCATGCTGAGTAGATATCCTAATCTATTCTAGTCCCATTTGTCAGCACTTGGCTCAAATCTTTCTAAAACCTACCTATTCATATATCTATCCAGATGCCTTTTAAATGTTGCAATTGTACCAGTCTCCACCACTCCCTCTGGCAGCTCATTCCATACACATACCACCCTCTGCATGAAAAAGTTGCCCCTTTTATATCTTTCCCCTCTCACCCTAAATCTATGCCCTCTAGTTGTGGACTCCCCCACCCCAGGGAAAAGACCTTGTCTATTTATCCTATCCATGCTCCACATCATTTTATAAACCTCTATAAGGTTACCCCTCAGCCACCAACGGTCCAGGGAAAACAGCCCAACCTATTCAACTTCTCCCTATAGCTCAAATCCTCCAACCCTGGCAACATCCTTGTAAATCTTTTCTGAATCCTTTCAAGTTTCACAACATCCTTCCGATAGGAAGGAGACCAGCATTGCACGCAATATTCCAAAGCGGCCCAACCAATGTTCTGTACAGCCGCAACTCCTATACTCCTCTACTCAATACTCTGACCAATAAAGGAAAACATACCAAACGCCTTAACTATCCTATCTACCTGCGACTTGTAGCTTTCCTGTATACCTTTGTGGTGAATTCTCCGTTCGGTGTTCTCTGTACCATCACATCTAGGAATGGGAGTTGGTTGTCCTTTCCTTCCTCTCTAGTGAATCAGATTCCTGTGAGTGTGGCATTGATGATCCGGTATGTGTTTTCTATTTCTGTGTTTTTAATGATTACAAAGGTGTCATCCACATATCTGACCCAGAGTTTGGGGTGAATTTGTGCTAAGACTGTTTGTTTTAATCTTTGCATTACCACTTCTGCTATGAGTCTAGAGATGGGTGAGCCCATGGGTGTACCGTTGATTTGTTCATATATTTGGTTGTTGAATGTGAAGTGTTTTGTGAGGCACAGGTCCAGAGTCCTCTAACACAATTGATCTCTTGGAACCCGACTCATTGCGTTAGAGCCAGTCTCAATACCAGAAACTTAGCTGTTCTTGCTATGTTCCCTGAAAATCCATCACCCCCTACATTTTCCAAAACAGCATACCTGTTTGAAATGGGTATATCCACAAAAGACTCCTGCCCTAGGTGCCGACCTCTCTTACCCTGCCTGGAGTTAACCCATCTATGTGACTGTATCTGTGACTTTTCCCCCTTCCTATAACTGCCATCCATTACATCCCTTTGCTCTTGTAAATTCCTCATTGCCTCTAATTGTGTCTCCAACCAATCCATTCAATCTGATAGGATTCACAACCAATGGCATTTATTGCAGATATAACCCTCAGTAACCTGTTAACTCTCCCTGAACTCTCACATCCAACAAGAAAAGTATATCACTCTACTAAAGGCTATTTTTGCTCCTTCACAATCTACAGATCTATAAAATAGCACTGTCTTATTCCTCTACAAAACACTGTTCCAGGTTAAATCACTACTGCAGACTTACTCGACGGCGAAGCTTAAATATGCACTTCTGTTTCTGTGCTGTGACCTCTCCCAAACAGGTTCCTCCAAGATTAGTTGTGAATTTCACTGTTTGTTAATTTTCCCAGACACATTCTGATGTCCAGCGATACATGAAGGTCCTGGGAATTTACCTACCTTCATGTGTTTTAAGTTCTCCTGCATCTCCCCTTCTGTAATGTAGACTGTATTAAAGACATCAGTATTTATTCCCGAAGTTCCCAAGCTTCTATGTCTCTCTCTACCGTAAATATTGAGGCAAAATA
>NW_025201235.1:5301-7000 GCF_004010195.1 Chiloscyllium plagiosum | reverse complement strand
TCACAGGATCTTTGAGGCACTGGACAGACTAACTTCACACAGCAAACATACAGAAAGTATTCTGGCCCTGAACAAGTATGTGATAGAGTATCGAAACTCTCTCAGCCTCATCACCATCATATTCCTGATGAAGGGCTCTTACCTGAAACATCGATTCTCCTGCTTCTCAGATGCTGCCTGACCTGCTGTGCAGCACCAGAATCTCAACTCACCACCAGCTGCCCAACGATCTCACCCTAATATGACCAGTATGTTGCTAGTGGAAGATTCAGCTGTAGTACTGTTCCTGGATGCAACACAGAGGTGGCTGGGTTCTCTCTGTTGTTGGAGACAGCCATTTCCTAACACTCTGTGGCCAAAGCGTTATTTGCTACTTCTCAGCCTGAGCCTGAATGTTAGTCCAGATCTTGCCACATCCGTTATAGTCCAGACCAGACCCCCTCAAAACATTTTAAGGTGGTCGCCTAGATACTAACTCTTACTTAATTTTAAGTCAAATTTAAAATGTCTGTTTCAGATGCAATGTGACTGGTCAAACTACTCAATGTTAATCAAAAAACAATTTATTTGCACACCATACTTAAAATATAACCAAAGAAAGAGGAATTTAGAATAACAACTCAATTAGAAACTTAACAGAATACAGATAGAAGAACCTTGACCCAAACATCCAAAAACCAAACAGCTCCGAAAGCCGAAAGTTTTTGTGAAGCTTTTTTCTCATTAACAAGGTTTTTTGGCGAAAAAACAGTTAACCCAAGTCAACACCCACTCAATGTATGTCACTCAGATGCGACGTGGGGCGGGGGGTGGGGGGGTGCGGCCAAGCAAGTTC
The DNA here is from genome assembly GCF_004010195.1 of Chiloscyllium plagiosum. NCBI lineage: Eukaryota > Metazoa > Chordata > Chondrichthyes > Orectolobiformes > Hemiscylliidae > Chiloscyllium > Chiloscyllium plagiosum. The sequence goes on along the minus strand of NW_025201235.1, from coordinate 6,165 downwards.
TTACTTAGAAGTCTGCTTCTCTGGTAAGATTTTTTAAAAATTTCACCATGAAACTGTCACTATTCTGAAAACCGAAAAATTCCGAATTCTGAAAAGCAGCTGATCCTGAGCATTTCGGATAACGGATCTTCTACCTGTAGGAGATGCAGTAAGGCAGTAAGTATTGCCAATTAACTGTTCCAGTAAAGGAACATCCCATAAACAAACCCTTGGCAAAGGAAAGTTCAGGAAAAACAAGTTTGTCTCACATGTAATTCATCAACCCAGGAAGAGAAGCCCCAAATTTTGGCTGTAATTGAGAAAGGGGAAAAAAAGCTTCCATTTCTTCAAGCCAACAACAACAACAATTATTTAAAGCTAAACCTAAAAACTAAAAAAACCTAGAAAGCCTGGTCTGTGAGAGCTGGCCACACCCAGCCAGGCTGTTTCTATTGTTCTACCTTAAAGAAAAACCCATGGCCTCCAAAGCTAGTTACTCTAGTGGTTTTGGTACACTGGTTGACATCTCTGCCTTACAAACTCCCTCCAAAAAACGGACAAAATAACTTCTTAAAACTACAGTATCATTACATATATTGTTGACACAAACATGTCAATATCTGACGTGTAGGAGAAAGTGAGGTCTGCAGATGCTGGAGATCAGAGCTGAAAATGTGTTGCTGGAAAAGCGCAACAGGTCAGGCAGCATCCAAGGAACAGGAGAATCGACGTTTCGGGCATGAGCCCTTCTTCAGGAATGAGGAAAGTGTGCCAAGCAGGCTAAGTTAAAAGGTAGGGAGGAGGGACTTGGGGGAGGGGTGTTGGAAATGCGATAGGTGGAAGGAGGTTAAGGTGAGGGTGATAGACCGGAGTGGGGGTGGGGGC
>NW_025201235.1:0-1408 GCF_004010195.1 Chiloscyllium plagiosum | reverse complement strand
TCATTTCCTTTTTAAATGTTCTGACCTCCCCACTGGTGAGGGGGGCACTTACAAACCCAATCTCTTTGTCCCCTATTGGTACCTCCCGAAGGGGATAAGTCGTTACGTTCTTCCCTTTTTTTTTGTTTACCCCACTTAGGCTTTGATTTAGATCCTCCGGAGGCCTCCTCTACATCCACTGTAGCTTTCCTTTCTTTTGCTGAGGATTGAGGGTCAGGAACAACAACATCCCCGTCCACTGCCCCTTCGTCCTCCTCTTGTGGGTCACCTGTTCCCAGTCCCTGTCTGTCTGTCTCTCCTCCTCCCCCATGTTCACCTAACCTGATTTTATGGTACGGGGGGGGGGGGCAAACAGCCAAGAGGATCCCAGGGACTAGGTGGGGCAGAGGGGGAATCCCTTGTCTTTACACCATCATTCCCAAATTGCCCTTCCAACAGGACGCATAGTCCGCCTCCTCTTGACTAAAAGGTTGGTTTTGGCGGCACGGTGGCACAGTGGTTAGCACTGCTGCCTCACAGCGCCAGAGACCCGGGTTCAATTCCCGCCTCAGGCGACTGACTGTGTGGAGTTTGCACATTCTCCCCGTGTCTGCGTGGGTTTCCTCCGGGTCCTCCGGTTTCCTCCCACAGTCCAAAGATGTGCAGGGTCAGGTGAATTGGCCATGTTAAATTGCCCGTAGTGTTAGGTAAGGGGTAAAAATGTAGGGGTATGGGTGGGTCATGCTTCGGCGGGTCGGTGTGGACTTGTTGGGCCGAAGGGCCTGTTTCCACACTGTAATCTAATCTAATCTAAAAAAAACCTAAATACTGACAGACTCAATCCTCGTCCGAACCATACTTTGGCCAGAAGACAGCCGGACGAAGGATTGGGTCTTTGGTCCATACTAAACAACAATATTTAATCATTTTCTTTTTATCTTTTGCCCTTGTACAAGTATTCCTTGTCCATTCCCACAACATCCTCCCCAACGGACTTTCAGGAGGAATGTTACCAGGGACTTTTTCTTCTTCCTTTACTCCGTGACAGCTACTCTGCCTACCCCCCATTTCCTGGGGCCCTCGCCAGTCCCTCAGCGAGTAAATACCCCTTTTCCCAGACACCAAGGCAATACTTAAAAGTTTCTTACCTTGGTCTGTGCACAGAGTTGCCTGGCCCCTTTGCGCCGTATTTTCTATCGAGCTCCTATCACTGTTTGATTCAGATGTCTCTCTTGTGGGATCCGTAACAGTCGCCCAAGGGAGCAAACCAAACCGGGACATGAGACCGCTCCTCAATGGGGAACGGGACACATCTTCCCAGTGTCCAAGACCAGCCACTCCCCCCAGCGATGGAAGAACATCCCGGACGAGCCCCCAATTGTGAGAAACAAAGCTCACACATTTCAATAATTGCAGTCCGAGACAAAAT
>NW_025201234.1:2121-7000 GCF_004010195.1 Chiloscyllium plagiosum | reverse complement strand
GGAAGCGCACGTCACTCTACTAAAGGCCATCTTTGCTCCTTAACAAACTGCAGATCCAGAAAATAGCACCATCTTGTTGCACTCAAAAGCACTTCAGCAGGCTAACTTAATACCTATGTTTTATATTTTTTAAAGTTTAATCAAGAGAGAGATCTCAGTAAAACACATAATCAATAACAAGTCCACACTACTCACTGTTGTAAATTTGCCGCAAGGTTACACTTAAAAGCTATTCATTTAGCTTCTTCCTATGTGTGAGCCTACCCACACAGGTTCCTCTGTCACCTGTGAATTTCCCTGTTTGTTAATTTTTCCTAGATGCACTCCGATGTCCGGAGGTACTTGAACAGCAAAGGCAGTAGCTGTGCAGATTGACTGCTGTGTCAGACAGCAGGGTAGGTTTCTTTATCTGACCATATGGTCTTGACGTTGTATGTCTTCCTCCTTTTTAAAGTGCCAGTGTTTTGATCTTTTTTTTCCCCCAAAGTTCCAAAACAATGCAACAACTCATTAGAGTAATTTCTGGTCCTGGAATTCGAGGAAATCGCCTCCAACACCTAAAATACCTCAAAGGAACAGCTCTTACCACTGCAGTTTTTTCCTGATGAGAGTTAATGGTGCATAGCCAAGGGACAAGTTTTCTTTCAGACAAAGGCAACATGTATCCAGACCCAATGTGTCTGTTCGTAATGATACTATGGCTTTAAGAGGTGTCATTTTAATCTTTAATTTTTCTAAAAACTTCAAGGGGTTATGATCAGTATATACAATTGTTTCACATCATTGAAGGCAATATAAATATTGACATGTTGTGATGCCAAAGCAAGCTCTAGGTCTCCTCCTTAATCAGGGAATATTTCTGATGATTATTCAGTTTTCTCATAAAATATCCAGTAGGTCTTTCTATCTTGTCATTGTCTGGTTGTAAGGTCTTCTTCATTGGTCTTCAGCACCGACACCAATATCAGTTGCATTGATAGATGCCTTAAATGGCCTTCCGTGTTTAGGTGTGGGTAGTATTGGGGCAGTGATTTACACAGCTTTCAGGCAGTCAAATCCCTTTGGACATTTCTCCATCCGTTGACATTTTCTGTACTACAATAAGTCATCAGTAGAGCCTCAGTAGCATTTTTGTTTTCATATCCCATGGGGTCATTTGTCCGTATGCAATAATATAGCCCAGTAACCACCAAACCTCCTCCCCCGAAGTGGAGCATCTATTGATCTAAGTGTTCCTTCAACGTGTGTATAAAAATCACCAGATTATTGATTAACACCCCACAATTAGGTAATCCCAAAATCACTTTATTCGTTAGTCTTTGAAATGTGGTTGGTACATTTTTCACACCAAATGGCATGTTTATAAACTGGTACAGCCCATTCGAAGTCATAAAAGCCAAAATTGCTTTTGCTGTATCAGATAAAGGTACTTGCCAGTATTGTCTGAGTAAGTTCAACTTGCAAATATAAATTGTTTGTCCCACCTTCTCAATACAGTCTTCCAAACGTGAAATAAGATTGTGTAACTGCATTGGCTTTGTGACAGTCCACACACAACTGTTGATTACCATCTGGTTTTTGCACCAATACTATGGGTGAGCTCCATTTGCTACAACTCACTTCAATTACCTTGTCTTCGAGCATGCATTCAATCTGCCTTTAAACCTGTGCTAACTTTGGAGGAGTAAGTCTATAAGAATGTTGCTTAATTGGAACAACATTTCCTATATCTACATTATGCATAATTAGTATCATACTTCCCAGCTTATTCCCATGTAATTATAATGATTATTTCAGGTCATTTCAATTTTTTTCTGGAATGGTACTTCAGTTTATCTCAGTTTTTGGAAACTTCCTCATTGCTCAATTTGAGTTTGAGGAATGTCCAATTCAGGATCATCTGAACTTGGTTCTTCACTCTGTTGTCACCAGTAATGCATTCTCCTTTTGCTTTCCTTCCCTATCAAAATGCCTTTTGAGCATAACAAAAACAGAAATTGCTGGAAAAGCTCAGCAGGCCTGGCAGCATCTGTGTAGAGAAATCAGAGTTAACATTTCAGGTCAAGTGACCTTTCCTCTGTTCTGCCTTTGAGTTCAGTAATCCTAAACCCAACCTGGGATTAGAGATTTTAATCCTGTCAAGAGCTCCAGATTTGTTATGGACCAGACCAAACCCCCTCAAAATATATTAAGAAGATAGTCTAGACCCTTTTTTTGTATTTTAAAGGTAAGTGTAATGTGTTGCGCTCCAGATGCAATTCAATTGGTCGAACTACCCAACATTAAGCAAAGTATACTTTTATTTTTATAAGAGTTAAAATACAGACAATAATAAAAGGCAAGACTTGGCTTAACTAACTCTATTGACATGCATTACAAAATGATAAATATATTAGCTACTAATTAACTGTTCCAATATAGTATAATCCCATAAACATCCTTGGCAAAGGAACATTCAATAAAACTGTCTCGCGTGCATTTCTAGGGAGGGGATTGGCGAAGGGGTGAGGCGGGGATTGTGGAGGGGGTGAGGAGGGGATTGTGGAGGGGGTGAGGAATGCCAAAAGTTTGTGGTATTCGGTCCAATAGGAGAAAGGAAGGAGAGAGTGAACTGGCTGCTGACTCTAACACAGTGAAGCTGTAAGGAGGAGGAAGTGGTGGAACAAACAAACTGCGTTTAGGAGTGCTTAGATATTGGCATTATCCTTCTTTTAAAATGTGTTTGAAATCCAAGTTCAGTTGAATATGACCAAACCTACATTTATAAAGCGCCTTGAATATAGTGTACAATTGGATTCTTTATTGAAGGTGGTGGTGGTGCCAGTGTTGGACTGGAGTCGACAAGGTCAGAAGTCACGCAACCCCAGTTCTAGTCCAACAGGTTCATTTGGAATCACAAGCTTTCAGAGAATAGCCCCTTCCTCAAGGGTTTCCCCCGAAACATGGATTTCTCCCCCTCCTAGTGCTGCCTGGCTTGCTGGGTTCTCCCAGCCTCCTGCCTGTCTATTTCGGATTCCAACAACTGCAGGTTTTATTTGTCTCGCGCTGATGAAGGGGCTACGCTCCGAAAGCTTGTGATTTCAAATAAACCTGTTGGACTATAACCTGGTGTCATGTGACTTCTGACTTTACTGAAGGAAAACTCTAAATACGTTGGAGATCATTCAGAGGTTTACTGGATTGATACCAGGAATGAGTAGAAAGTGAGGTCTGCAGATGCTGGAGATCAGAGCTGGAAATGTGTTGCTGGAAAAGCGCAGCAGGTCAGGCAGCATCCAGGGAACAGGAGAATCGACGTTTCGGGCATAAGGGCTTATGCCCGAAGAAGGGCTTATGCCCGAAACATCGATTCTCCTGTTCCCTGGATGCTGCCTGACCTGCTGCGCTTTTCCAGCAACACATTTCCAACCAGGAATGAGTAGGTTGTCTTAAGAGGATCAGTTGGATAGGCCAGTCTTGTTTTCACTGGAGTTCAGCTTTGATCGAGGATGGTTTGATTGAGCTGTATAGGATCCTGTAAAGTTTTGCCAAGCTGTTTCTGGAAACAGTGATGACCCCTGCAGGTGAATACTGAATTAGTGAGCGCTGTTTTGAAATTTTGGACAAAAACAGAAATTGCTGGAAAAGCTCAGCAGGTCTGGCAGCATCTGTGGAAAGAAATCAGAGTTAACATTTCGCGTCCAGTGACCCTTCCTCCAGCAGTTAGTTTGCAATTTTCTGCTGCAATTCACTGCTGGAGGTTATAGTAGGAAATAGCACCTCACCACCACCACCCCCACCCCATCCCACTCTTTAACAAGCACCTATCTCAGCACACGTTACTTATTGCAGTAAAAATTAAATTTCCACTTTTATTCAAATCAGCAAGTATATGGTGAAGTCTCCCTCAAACTGACCATGCTCGCTTACTGACCATGTGTTTTACAATTTGTTTTCTTGTATTGACCTGTCTTGCGTCACTTTATCATTTAATCTGCTGCTACAGTAATCACTCCCTATTCAGGCCCCTGTTAAAGGCTACATTCAAACAAGGAGTTTCGGTGCTTGATGGACAGTCACCACTGTCAGTATGGTGGGGTCACTGGCCTGGGAATCTAGGGATAAGGCGAAAGTGGGTACTGCAGATGCTGGAGATTAGAGTCAAGATCAGTGTGGTGCTGAAAAAGCACAGCAGGTCAGGCAGCATCTGAGGAGCAGGAAAATCAACATTTCAGGCATAAGCTCTTCATCAGATTCCAGAAAAGTCGATTTTCCTGCTCCTTGGATGCTGCTTGACCTGCTGTGCTTTTCTAGCACCACTCTAATCCTGGGAATCTAAGGGTCCCAGGTTCTGAAGAATATTCATACTCCTGCCAGTGAAACGTTCAGTTAATAAAAGAACCTGAAACGTAAAGCTAATCCTACTGATGGTCACTATGAAAATATCACCATCTGTCATAAAAACCTGGTTCACTCATGATCTTTAGGAAAGGAAATCAGCTCTCCTTACCTAGTCTGGTGTATATGAGTGACTCCAGATCCACAGTAATGTGACTGATTTCTAACCTCTCTTTGTACGCCCAGTTTGTGCCACTGCATGCTGCCCTTGAAATGGCTGCAGGGGTAGAGAATGTCACACATCCCCTTCTGGAATGCGCCTTTGCAAAGGACATCTAAAGAGAGAGAGAGAGACAGAGAGACACAGAGAGAGAGAGAGACAGAGGGAGACAGAGACAGAGACAGACAGAGTGAGAGAGACAGAGAGAGAGAGAGAGATAGAGAGAGAGAGAGACAGAGAGAGAGAAAGAGACAGAGAGACACAGAGAGACACAGAGACACAGAGACAGAGACACAGAGACAGAGAGACAGAGAGACAGAGAGACAGAGAGACAGAGAGACA
>NW_025201234.1:0-1712 GCF_004010195.1 Chiloscyllium plagiosum | reverse complement strand
ATGGAGGTGATGGGTCAGAGAGGAGGGTGGAGTGGATAGGTGGGAAAGGAGATTGGCAGGTAGGACAGGTCATGAGGATTATGCTGAGCTGGAAGTTTGGAACTGGGGTAAGGTGGGGGAAGGGGAAATGAGGGTAATGAGGAAACACCTGCTGTGCTTTTCCAGCACCACTCTAATCTAGACTCTGGTTTCCAGCATCTGCAGTCCTCACTTTTGCCTGGCACATTCCGAGGTCCAGGGCTACGTGCTGAGGGACACACTAAAGCGTAGGGCAGCTGCCGCCAAGGCGCAGTGGGGAAGGACCACGTCTGAGGTCTTCCTGCTGAAGTTAAAAGGGGGTCCATTGAGTTATTGGACCATCCTCATGCCTCGAATACATATATTCTTGTACACGAAGAAATGCCTTTGGTTTGTTTACTAGATAGATAAACTCCAATGTTTATTTGCTTCTTCATGTGCTACTGCACAGAAGAGAACTGCTTTCGGGACTACGCATATAGAAGTATTTTTGTGAACAAAGTATATTTTTGAAATAGAGAACAGTGATTGACTCTCAACTGCCTCTTTGAAATGACTCAAGCAAGTCTTTTAATCAAAGGGAAATGAGGGATGAGCAACAAATACTGACCTTGCTAGGGATGCCCACATTCCATGAAAGAATAAAGGAGCTGCCAGTCTAACTGGGTGGCTTAATTTACCGAAAATCTGTTCGTTCTGGGTCGGAATCTAACACACACTAAAACTGAAATAAAGTACTGCAGGTGGCAGAATTCTGAAATAAAATAGTTGTGTTCCAAAGAGGAGAAATACTAGACTCAAAATGTTAACTCCCTTTCTCACTCCAGAGATGCTGCCAAACCTGCTGAGTTTTCCAGAACTTTCTGTTCTTTTTACTTAAATCTAAAATTGAACTTGGAAAAGGATTCACTAATAGAATTTCCCATTTGAACCAAATCCCCAGATTATGCCCACATGCTCTCTGTCTCACTCAGGTGCTGCCTCCCTCACTATGCTCCTTACTGCAAGAGTTAGCATAACCCAGATTACGGGAAGGGAGGGCTAGGCGCTACATCAGATGCACCTTTCATTGGGCTGTGATTAACAAGCCCACAGGCAGTATCAAACATCCAAGCTGGACAAAGAACTGGAAAATCCTCAGAATTTTCAGGAGGTTGTAGCTCAACACACTCCAAGCTCCCTGACTGCTCTACTCCTGAGGTCAGGGTAGGAAGTTCTTCCAGCAACATTGTCCTGAGGTGTTAATTTGACATTGTCACCCCTGGTTCCTCAAAGCCTGTCCACCATCTACAAGGCACAAGTCAGGAGTGTGATGGAACACTCCCCACTTTTGCTTGGGTGGGTGCAGTTCCAAAAACACTCAATAAGCTTGACATCATTCAGGACAAGATTAGAGTGGTGCTGGAAAAGCATAGCAGGTCAGACAGCATCCAAGGAGCAGGAAAATCGACGTTTCAGGCAGTAGCCCTTCATCAGGAGTGAGGCCTTGACTCTGATCTCCAGCATCTGCAGTCCTCACTTTCACCTAGTTGATATCATCCAGGACAAAGCAGTCTGCTTGACCACACCCACAAGCATCCACACCCACCACTATCGATGCTCAGTAGCACCAGTATGTACTGTCTACAAGATGCACTGCAGAAATTCACCAAAAATCCTTTGCACTTTCCAAAGCAATGACCCCTTACATCTCG
>NW_025201233.1:1986-7000 GCF_004010195.1 Chiloscyllium plagiosum | reverse complement strand
TTTGCTCGGGAACATTAATTAATCTATCGATAATCTATAACCCTGAAAATTTTAAAAGTCTCACCAGACGTTCTGTACAAACAAATTGTTCAATTTCCAATCAAATCTCATTCGCCATAGAATAGTCTGAAAGTGGAGTGAATTACCTCTCTCCATTAAATTTTGTGTTCATTGATCGTTGACAAATAGAAACATAACCTTTAGAGCCCGGGTGTCGCTGGAGATGGAGAACGCGGTGTCCAAAAACACCCTTGAGCTGTTCAAGGAGAGGTGGGCGCCGCAGGGAGTGGAGTGCATTGTTTTTACCTTGAACTCTATTTTGATTTAATCCCTGCCCTCCCCTTCACTGTTTGATCAAACAGCATTGCCATTTGATGTGAAGGGCACTGCTTGTCACTGGCCATTTGGGTTTTTCCTTTCTTCCTGGTAGTGGGAATTGAATCAAGATTCGTGCACCTTATGTTCACTGTGTCTCACACCTGCACACATACAACATGGGTGCGGTGGGAAAATAAGAACTAACACAGTTAGATGGCAGTGTGGGGAAACAAATTAAAAAAAAGATCCTCAGACTGCCCCAATAATAGACAATGGAATTAATTTTCGTCTCACTGATCAATTCTAAATAATTCCCTTTGTCACACCAATCTGTACAGTGTCTCATGAACAGAAACATGAATACAAATATCAAAGTTCGCAGACGAAAATACATTAAGTGATCAAACAATGTGTGAAGGGGATACTGAAATATCGCAGAATGATATAGATAGTTTAACCAAGTGCCAAGTGTCTAGAAGATGGAGTCCAATGCTCGTAAGTGAGACGCCATGCATTTTAGTAGGAAACTAGCAAAATGAACTATTACTTCAAAGGTGAAAAATCGCAGAATGCTACTGCACTGAGGGACTGGATGGTCATGTGAATGAATCACAAAAAATAAAGTTTACAGGTGCAGCAAATAATTAAGAAGACAATTTTCCTTTGTTGCTGGAGAGATGGCGTTAAATGGTAGTGAGGTGATTCTACAGCTGTATAGGCTGCATTTGAGGCCACACCACAAGTCCACAAGTACTGTGTACAGTTTTGGTCTCCTTACGTAAGAAAGCATGTCCTGGTAGTGGAGGGAATGCTGTGAGTGTTCACTCAGTTTATTCAGGAATTGGGAGTTTTGGGTTATGAGAGATTGAATAGATTAGAACTTTACTAATTAGAATTTCGAAGACTGAGAGGGGACCATTAAGAAAGGAATAGAAATCCGATGGGAATAGCTAGAAGCAGAGAGGATATCCAGTGGCAGGTGATACTAGGAACCGGGGACATATCATCAAAATAAGAGGGAGCGTCATGCAGATTCAAGACTGAGTTGAGGGAGGAGTTCTTCACCCAAGTGTTTGTGAATCTGTGTAAGTCCCTGTGCCGTGCAGCAGGTAAGAGTACCTCGTTGAATGGTCTTAAGGTGAAGACAGATTTTTGAACAGGGAATGAAGTACGTGTTCTGGTCGGCAAACATATAAGTTGAGCTGAGTGCAAGAAAATGTCAGCCATGATCTTATTTAATAGCGCAGAAGGGTCAATGAATCAAATGGTCTACTCCTGTTCCTATTTTGGACGTTCTTCTGTTTTTGCTGTTCTCACAGCTGCTGCATCAGTTCAAATAAACTGACAATGTCCATATATGTTTTGCAATACAAAATGCTTGTCTCTTCACAGTCTTTTATCAATCCAAAGTCCAACAACTCTAATCTTTCCTCAAAGGCACGTTGATCCAAGTAAATTCCAAAGCCTTCTCTCTTCATAAACTGCACTAAATCGACATTTCCTCCTTCCTTTGCAACACTGATAAGATTGCATCAATCCTGCAAGGATCACACTCACAATTTCTTCCAGTATAAACCGTAAGAATAAATGTGACTTATTCCAATCTCCCTGAAGGTTGAGAAATTGAAGTGTAAAGTTAAATCTGTTCATAATGTTCATTAAAATTGCAAAATAATGAAGAACACCCTTTGCATTACAGTGTAAATCTCGCGTCGTAGATCAAAATCAATTACAATGCATTCTTCTGCCACGCAATTTCATTTTTTTCAAAAATGATACGGATAAATCCTGATATATTTCCGCTACCGCATGCAATCTCTTCGAATCTGACACGAACTTACTGAATGGCAGAAATGACTTGAAAGACGGATTGAACTACTCCTTCTATTTCATATTCTTGTGTGCCACGAGTAGAGAGAGCAGATAATAAACCAAATTATATAACTGCTCCCTAAACTTACTCTGAGTCACAGTGTAAATAAAGGTATTTGTGCAGCTGCTGAAAAGCTGAAGCATATTTGCGCTTTCTCGCAGAATGAATAAAGGACCAGTGACACCCCCAATCTTATATTTTTTCATAAACCTGTCGACAAAGAACTGAACAACATATGTCACCCACAGAAGATCAAAACTTCCCGAGATTGAGAAGAGTAAAATGATAGACTTCCTCCTGTTCTCCACCTCTGGATCACGTTGATTGTGTTTAAAACTCCTGCGGGCTCTGCTGGCTGTCAGAATGTTCCTGACGGTCAGGGCATTGAGGAGAATTATTAAAAAGAAAGGAAGACAAGGAGTAAGAATGCGATCAGTCCATTGAAATGCTCCCCACATTGTTGAAGCATTTCCTTCAGTCTACAATACCACGGGATATGATCAATTACGTAGATGGGTTCATGCAAGAAATACCATGGTATATTCTTCAAGCAGCCAAGAACACTCACTACTCCTGTGATCCCTGATGCCATTTTTTCTGTGCAATATTTTACTTTCAGCTTTTGACAGCAAATGGCCACAAATCGATCGAAAGTGAATGCAACTGTTAACCAGACAGAGATATCTCTTGCTGCATAAATTAATGTAATGCTGAGACTACACACAGGGGTAATGGAGAGGAAACTGTTTGGAAAATAAATTGCAGGAATCCGGTTCAAGAGAATCGCACTTATAATGACCAGGAGATCTGCCACTGCCATTGAGACCAGATAGTGAGTGATGCACTTGGATAGTCCACATCTTCCTCGTTGTAGGACCGCAATTGCCAATAAATTAACTGTAACAATGAAAGTGAGAAAAGTTAAATATTGCTTTCCACAGAAATAACATGAATTTGAGCAAGTAGCATACTAATCAATAAATGCAGATTTTATTTCACACGTTTCAAATTTTATATTTTTCTTGCTTTTGAGAGATGCTGGATAACACCAGCCATTGTCAATATTTTCCATTTTCTTAAAAATTATTAACAGGTCTGTTTATTTTATGACAACCCGATATATACTATATAGTAGACCGACTCGCCTGCACTCAGTATAAAGATCAAACAAAAAAATACTGCAGACGTTGGAATCCAAGATAGACACACAGGAAGTCTGGAAGAACACAGAAAACTAGGTGGTATCATGAGTTGTAGCAGTCAACGTTTCTGATATCACCCAGATGGACAGGGTTGTTAAGAAGGCATACAAAATTTTGGCCTTTATTAATAGAGGGATTGAGTTCCAGAACCAGGAGGTTATGCTGCATATAGAACATACATAGAACATAGAACTTTACAGCGCAGTACAGGCCCTTCAGCTCTCGAAGTTGCGCCGCCCTGTCATACTAATCTGAAACTACCTCTGACATCTGTCTTATACCTATCTCCCCTCACTTTAAAGTTCTGTCCCCTCGTGTTTGCCGTTACCATACTTGGAAAAAGGCTGCCCCTATTCACACTATCTAACCCTCTGATCATCTTGTATGTCTCCATTAAGTCACCTCTCTACCTTCTTGTCTCTAATGAGAACAGCCTCAAGGCCCTCAGCCTTTCCTTGTAAGACATTCTTTCCATACCAGGCAACATCCTAGCAAATTGTGGGCACGGTGGCACATTCCATCTTATTTCCATTGTAATGCGAGTTCTCTTTACCCAAAGGCGGTGCCCACAGGTCCTCGTCTCTGATGCTCAAAGTTCACACTATCCAGGCGGTTCAGCATTTCTGAAATTTTCGGTCAGATCCCCTTATCCATTGAGAATATTCCCTGAGGTCTCAAACTTTCGTCAGCTATTCAGCCATTCATTCCTGGGATCATTCTCGTGAATCTCCTCTGAAACCGCTCCAGTGTAATTATGTCTTTCCTGAGGTGTGAAGCATAACATTGCTCACAAGATGCTAAACGTGTTCTACCCAGAGACTTATAAAGCCTCAGAAGTGAATTTCACTTTTATATTCTTGAATATTGTATTTGCCTTCCTAACTGCCGACTGAACCTACACGCTAATGTTAAGAGAATTCTGAAGTAGGACTCTAAAGTTTCTTTGTGCTTCAGATTTCCAAAGCCTTTCCCACTTTAGAAAATAGTCTATCTCTGTATTCTTCTTACCAAAGTACATAATCTCACACTTGCCCACATTGTATTCTGATTGCCACTTCTTTGCCCACTCTCTTAGCCTGTCCAATTTTTTCTGCAGCCTCCCTGCTTCCTCCTCCAGACTGCCTCTCTTATCACTTATCCTTCTGTCATCTGCAAGCTTAGCAAGCAAAATCCTCAGTTCTTTTATTCAGATTATTAACGTGAGATAAATGAGCTCATGGCACAAATAATGATTATAGTTTCGATCTAATCTATGGTAACAGATATAGTTAGGAGAAAGTGAGGACTGCAGATGCTGGAGTACCAGAGTTGAAAAATGTGGTGCTGGAAAAACACAGCAGGCCAGGCAGCATCCGAGGAGCAGGAGAATCGATGTTTCGGGCATAAGCCCTTCTTCAGGAATATAGTTACAAGGTGACCAAGATTAGGAAAAAATATTCCAGCATGCACCACATTTCAAAAAGAATAGTCAGGTAGAAAAAGAGATGGGGTAGCCATAATTTTAAAATAAAGCAGTATATGGAAATTAATGAAAAAGGCTCTTGGTTCAGAAAATCAAGCTGCAGGGTCATTCTGATGGAGATTAGGGATGCCCAAGATCAGAACATGCTGGTGAGTGTAG
>NW_025201233.1:0-1014 GCF_004010195.1 Chiloscyllium plagiosum | reverse complement strand
CACACTTTCCTCATTCCTGAAGAAGGGCTTATGCTCGAAACGTCGATTCTCCTGCTCCTTGGATGCTGCCTGTCCTGCTGCGTTTTTCCAGCAACACATTTTCAACTCTGAGCTCAAGCATCTACATCCTCACTTTGTTTTCTACTTCTCAGCTGGTTTCAGGTCTCTACAGGTACCCTCAGGCCCAACAGATTCTTCACGATGCTTAGTCTACAAAAGACACAAAGTACTGACGTAAAGTTGTTCTGTACCAGAGAGTGGCCAGTCCTTCAAAAAAATAAATCAGACAACAGGCAGTTTTGTCCCTCAAAGGGAGACCTACCTCCATTGTGTTCTCAGTCTTGAAAGCTCCATATCTTTCAACATCCAGTGTATTGTGGGAGAAAATTACAGATATCTTAGTACTGAACTATTTGGAGTTTCAAATCACTCATGATCTTTCCCAAAGAGGCCAGTAAAGCGGGCTAATCCCGTTGGTAAGCACTGCACCTATCCCAGGCGGAGAATGAAGCCACAAGGGAGAACTTTCTAACCAATGTGCACGTTTACAAGTATTCAATACAGTCAGTGCAGAGGAATATAAAGCAGGCTTTCTGTAGCATTGAAGCCACAAGGAAGATTTCACAATGACTTCCTGAACAGATTCCGCAATAGTATTGCACCAAATACAAGTCAGAACCTACACACAGATTGGCGACCACAGAGTCAGAGCACCCCATGGTCTGAATGAAAAAAAAAACAAATGTTGCATTCGTCCAGTTTGGAGGAGCGGTTGCATTGTCCTCAACAGCGGAAGCTCCGACACGTTGTTGAGATTTTAGCAGATTCTTCATTTAAAAAGGTTGATCCGTACTTTTCCACATCTAGCAATTCCTGCAGCCTTGCAGAAAGTCAACGTGGAAGAATATTCCTGGTCCCAGCAAAACCTGTCACTTCATGAGATGTGCAAAAGCTCCAAAACGTACCCAATGAACCAGTAATTATATTACAGCAGACATTGTTCCACAACCAATA
>NW_025201232.1:6323-7000 GCF_004010195.1 Chiloscyllium plagiosum | reverse complement strand
AAGTAGGGGATACTGATTGGCTAGAGATAGTAAGGCACTAGTCAACAAAAAGGAGGAGGCATATCTCAGGTAACGATGGACAGAGTCAACTGAAAACACTGAGGAGTCATCGGTGATGTTGAAGTCCACTTGGAGGGAATCAGAAAGGCAAAAATGGAACATGAGATAGATGGTCAGAAGGAGAAAAGGAGAATCCAAAGAGATTCTGCAAGTATGTTAAAGGTAAAAGAGTAACTAGGATTATAATAGTGATGCCTTAGAATCAACAAGGCTGTTTTGGCATGGAATTGCCAGAGATGGGTCAAATCGTAAAATAATAATTTCCAAAATGAGTATTTACTGTGGAGAGACATGGAAGCTCTGGGTCTAATGGCAATAAATAGTGATGTCTTGAAAAGTGTTCAAACTGGAGAAGAGATGGAGTTGCAGCTCTCAAAATGCATAATGGTAACTAACGGAGTGAGACAGGGATCAGTGCTGGTGTCTCAGTGATTTATAATGTAACTAATAGAGTGAGACAGGGATCAGTGCTGGGGTCTCAGTGATTTACAATGTAACTAATGGAGTGAGACAGGGATCAGTGCTGGTGTCTCAGTGATTTATAATGTAACTAATAGAGTGAGACAGGGATCAGTGCTGGGGTCTCAGTGATTTACAATGTAACTAATGGAGTGAGA
>NW_025201232.1:0-4133 GCF_004010195.1 Chiloscyllium plagiosum | reverse complement strand
TAGTGTGCTTCCAATTAAACCTGTTGGACTATAACCTGGTGTTGTGTGATTTTTAACTTTGTACACCCCAGTCCAACACTGGCATCTCCAAATCATGATCTATATGAGGCCACTGTCAACAACTATTAGGTTGCAGATTTCCTTAAAACAATCTACCTTAAGCAGAAAAAAATTTAGGTCTGTTGGTAACAGCATGAAATGCACATGGCAAGCTGTCCCTCAGACTGAAGAAGCTACATTTGTGAGCATTTGTACTGGAAGTTTTGCCAGCTCGGTTAGAGGGAAGAAGCTCCAGTTCATTCTCCACCGATCAAGTTAGTTTTCGAGTCAGGAGTTTCCTGCTGGGAAAGGTGAAGGCAAAAAGCAAGCCTTGGGAGCTAAGAATTACTTTAGATTGATTCCTTGATAACAAAGTGCCCAGTGAAGATTACAGCCATAATGTTAGATTTTTGGACACGTGATAAGTTAATTGGAGTAAAGTTTTGTCTATTCTTTCAAAATTAATTTGTTGGTTACTGTAAACATCTTACAACTTGAAATCTTGCCACATTGCCCATCCGGTCAGATGCTGGAAATTTTATTTTCCAAATTTTCTACTTTTATCGATCTCTGCAGAGAGTGCACAGAGAGTCTGCAGGAACAAGTCTTAGTACTCCGAGCACAAGTTAAAACAAAACAGAAGCTTACCTTTTTGATAGTTTTAGTCTGAATCAAAGCAAGTTCTCGGTTCTCATCAGCTACATACAAGGACAATTTCACGTAAGGATCACTGAAAAAGTGAAAAATACCACATTAACTGTAATGTATTAGGTTCACTTCTCTTTGTATGTCTTTATTTTCAGTTACTCCTTGATATAAGCACTACCTGACTAGTAGAGAAACCAGGTTATCTGCTTACTGGCTCTTCAGTGAAATCTATTCTCAAAGCAGAAGTGTACTGGTTCAGTTTTCCCTGCTGTACATTCAATAGTATGGCCAAATTTGGGAAACCTCATATCCACCCCATATCTGAACACAACAGGCATAACACAAAGACAGAAAATAATGGCTGTTCACGAGAGAGATATTAAGTAATCTGTCTGAAACAAAATGAGTTCAGCTAATTTAAAACATCTCAAATTTGCTTCTTGCATGTATTACAATAGGGAAAAATAAAAGTACAAAGTGAAAGTTATGTTGGAATAAATTAATGTATGGTTGCAATGTACTTCAGTTTCCAATGAATATTAAACATGTGCTACTAATTAGGCACCTCACCACCTCTATGCAGTTTAGATTCATTCATGATTAATTAATGAATAAAACAATCCCATAGGGAGTCGTACAAATTAGACATGATGCACATTCTATCCTGCAATGAGACAAATAAGCTGCCCAGAACCAGGAAAGCAGGTGATATCTTAAATTCTTCATCCAATTTAAATTAATCTAGGCCATAACAGCCTCAGACAAAAGAGCAAGAGTAGAACATTCAGCATGTCACGTATGCTACCCCCATTCAATGAGACCTACGTATCTGAGAAGGGGGTAGTTGTAGATGGGGTAGTGGCAGGATGTAGTGAATCTATCAGGAAGATTTATCATGTGGTGAAACAAAGGGATCAGTTAAAGTTTGTCTGCTTTAACACAAGGAGTGTCAGAAATAAGAGTGATGAACTTACAGCATGGATCAGTATGTGGGACTATCATGTTGTGGCCATAACGGAGACGTGGGTTTCACAGGAGCAGGAATGGTTGCTACATGTCCCAGGGTTTAGAACGTTCAAAAAGAACAGGGAGGGTGGAAAACGAGAGGTGGTGTAGCATTGCTAATCAGCGAGTGCATCAAAGCTACAGAAAGTGAAGTTGTTGAGGAAGGTTTGTCTACTGAGTAAGTATGGGTGGAAGTTAGGAACAGCAAGGGAGCAGCCCACCTCATTCAGGTTTTCTACAGACCCCCTAATAGCAGTGGAGAAATTGAAGAACTGATAGGCTGGCAGATTTTGGAAAATGTAGATGTAGCAGGGTTGTTGTTAAGGGTGACTTCAACTTTCCCAATATCGACTGGAACCTCCTTCGGGCAGATGGTTTGGATGGAGCCATTTTTGCCAGTTGTCAGGAGAATATTGTAGAAAAGAAAAATGAGGTACGAGATATTCGAGTAAGGATTGAGGCTAGTTACGAAGGAGTGAAAGTAGACAAGTCCCCTGGGCTAGATGGGAGGTATCTGAGGATTCTCTGGGAAGCTAGGGAGGAGATAGCAGAGCCTTTGACTTTGATATTTGAGTCATCATTGTCTACAAGTTTAGTATCTGAGGACTGGAGGATTGCAACTGTTGTGCCCTTGTTCAAGAAGGGTAGTAGAGATGACCCAGGTAATTATAGACTAGTGACCTTTACTTCTGTTGTAGGAATGGTTTGGGAAGGGATAATAAGAGATGAGGTTTACAATCATCTAGCAAGCAACAATTTGATTTCAGAGAGTCAACATGGTTTCGTCAAGGGCAGGTTGTGTCTCACAAATCTGAGTTTTTTGAGGAGGTGACCAAGCATGTAGATGAGGGTAGGGCAGTTGACATGGTATACATGGAATTCAGTAAAGCCTTTGATAAGGTTCAACATGGTAGGCTGTTGGGGAAAATGCAGAGACATGGGATTGAGGGTAATTTAGCAGTTTGGATTAGAAACTGGCTTTCTGAAAGAAAGCAGAAAGTGGTGGTTGATAGAAAATATTCAGCCTGGTGTCCGGTTACTAGTGGTGTGGCACAAGAATCTGATTTGGGACCACTGCTGCTTGTCATTTTTATAAATGACTTAGACGCAGGCATATGTGGATGGATTAGTAAATTTGCAGATGACACTAAAGTCGGTGGAGTAGTGGACAGTGTAGAAGAATGTTGCAGATTGCAGGGAGACTTGGATAAACTGCAGAATTGGCTGAGAGGTGGCAAATGGAGTTCAATGCAGATAAATGTGAGGTGATGCACTTTGGGAAGAATAACAGGAAGGCAGAGTACTGGGTCAATGGAAAGATTTTTGATAGTGTGTATACGCAAAGGGATCTTGGAGTCCATGTACATAGATCCCTGAAAGTTGCCACCCAGGTTGATAGTGCTGTTAAAGAAGGCATACGGTGTGTTAGGTTTCATTTGTAGAGGAATTGAGTTCCGGAGCCGCAATATTATGCTGCAACGATACAAAACATTAGTGCGGCCACATTTGGAATATTGTGTACAGTTCTGGTCACCATATTTCGGGAAGGATGTGGAAGCATTGGAAAAGGTGCAGAGGAGATTTACGAGGATGTTGCCTGGTCTGGAGGGAAGGTTTTATGAGGAAAGGCTGAGAGACTTGGGTCTGTTCTCATTGGGAAGAAGAATAAGAGGGGATTTGATAGAGACATACAAGATGATCAGAGGATTAGATATGGTAGACAGTGGGGGTCGTTTTCCCAGGATAATGACGTCAGCTTGTACCAGAGGGCATAACTACAAATTGAGGGGTGATAGATTTAAGACAGATGTCAGAGGCAGGTTCTTTACTCAGAGAGTGGTAAGGGGGTGGAATGCCCTGCCTGCTAATGTAGTCAACTCAGCCACATTAGGGATATTTAAACAATTCTTGGGTAAGCACATGCATGATGATGGGATAGTGTAGGGGGATGAGCTGAGAATAGATCACAGGTCGGCGCAACTTCAATGGCCGAAGGGCCTGTTCTGCACTGTATTGTTCTATGTTCTATGTTCTAAATTGGAGTAGGCATAGACTACTCAGTCCATTGAGCATGCTGGCCTTTTGGAGTGGATCTGATTACTCCTTACACCTGTATGACCCTCAATACCTGACCCCCAATAATCTTTCGCCTCCTCGCTGATTAAGAGTCGACCTTCCTTTGCCTTAAAAAATATTCAAAGACTCCACTTCCAACACCTTTTAAGGATGGGAATTCCAAAGGCTTGAAAATATGATCAGGAGTAGGCCATTCAGCCCTTCTTGCGTGCTCCACCTTCAACATGATCATGGCTGATTATCCAACCCAGTCCGCTATTCCCGCTTTCTCCCCCACACCCTTTGATCCCTTTAGTGCTAAGAATGACATGGCCCTCTTGGAGAGAAAAATATGTCTTAAATAGACTCATAGAGGTATAAAGCAC
>NW_025201231.1:6190-7000 GCF_004010195.1 Chiloscyllium plagiosum | reverse complement strand
CAGTAGTCAAGGGGAGATCACTCATCACTGGTCAAAGTGGGTGGAGGGGTCAACAGTCAGTGATCGAGGGAAGGTCATAGGTCATGGATCAAGGAGGTCAGATGTCACTGGTAAAACAGGGGTCATCTTTCAATGGTCAAGAGCAGGTCAGATGTCACTGGTCAAAGGGCAGTCAGAGTTCGGTGCCATTGTCCGAAGCTGGATGACTCTGTAAGGGAGCAGTCAAGCCCGAGGGGGGGGTGTGCTGCCGACAGTAAAGCTGAGCTGCTACCTACCGCAGCCCGGCCAGGGTAGCGCCGGGAGACAGCACGGGGAGCGAGCTTGGCATAGCCCGGGAGTGCGGGCCGCACGCAGCCGGAGAACTGAGGCGCGGTCTCCGGGAGACACTCGCTCAGGCACCGGGCCCGGCACCGGCGACGGGAGCGTCAACACCGCGGCATGGCGTCATCACGCACCACCGCCAGCCAATCAGCAACCCGCCGCTGCGGCACGTCATCTGCGTCTCACCGTCATCAGCGGGGGGCGGGTCTCGGGGCTCGTCACCGGGGAGACCGGGGGGAGGGGCAAGAGTATGAAGGTAATACCAGAGTCAGTGAGTGAGAGATATACACACACACAGAGAGAGAGAGAGAGATGCTTGTGTACAGTCAGTGTGAGGGCTGAGTGTATACAGAGAGAGTGTGAGCGATAGAGGAGTATAGAGAGGGTGAGTGAGAAATGGAGAGGGAGGGAGAGGAATACACAGAGAGAGATGGAGACAGGCAGAGAGAGAGAGAGAGAGAGAGAGATGGAGGGGGAGGGGGAGTGTGT
>NW_025201231.1:0-1661 GCF_004010195.1 Chiloscyllium plagiosum | reverse complement strand
CTTCTCACCGACCTATCGCCATCACCTCCTACCTTTACCCACCTATCACCATCACCTCCTACCTTTACCCACCTATCACCATCACCTCCTACCTTTACCCACCTATCGCCATCCCACCTACCTTTCCCCTAGCCCCATGCCCCCCAATTTATCTCTCAGCTGCCTTCCCCTTCCCCAGTCTTGATGAAGGGCTTATACCTGAAATGCCGACTCTCTCACTTCTCAGATGTGTCTGACCTGCTGCGCTTTTCCTAGTGCCATACTTTATCACAAGCATTCTCCAACATCTGCAGTCCTCACTTTCCCATAGTGACCTAGGCCCAACCATCTTCGGCTGCTTCATCAATGACCTTCCCTCCATCATGAGGTCAGAAGTTAGGATATTCACTGATGATTGCACAATGTTCAGCACCATTTGCACCTCCTCAGATACTAAAGCAGTCCATGTTCAAGTGCAGCAAGAAAAGGACAATATCCAGGCTTAGGCTGTCAAGTGGCAAGTAGCATTCACATCACTAAAATATCAGGTAATGATCATCTCCTCCAGAGAATTTAACAACTGCCCCTTTTATATCAATGGCTTTACCATCACTGAATGCACCACAATCAAGATTCTGGGGATTAGTGTTGACCAGAAACTAAACTGGACCAGCCAAATAAATACTGGTTAATATCAGCAGGTCAGAGGCTGGGAATACTGTAGTGAGTAACCACCTCACTCACTAAAGGCTGTCCACCAAATCCTGCAACTCCCTCCCTAAGTGCATTGTGCACATGGACTGCAATGGCTCAAAAAGGATGCTCACTACCATCTTCTCAAGGGCAACCAGGGATAGGCAATAAGCAGTGCCTACATCCTATGAAGTCTTTTATTTAGAAAGGCCCCACTGGGATCTTCTAAGGTGCCATTGTTGAAAAGGCATTCGGACTGCAGTCACTCTCTGTGACCCCAGGAGCATCACACACTCTCTGGATACCCCTAGAGCTGGCACAAGGCAAATAACACAACCATACTTTAGTGACACCTCCTCAAGGTTTTCCTGAAGAGTGGCCATGAGGGGAGAGAAACCCTTTTCCCTGTGGATGTCATCAAGTGTCCATCCTGACTGAGGAAGGCAGCCTGGGCAGAGGTGGCTGCAGAGGTCAGCGGCCATGGGTGGCTCGCAAGAACCCACCTCTAGTGCCCCTTGTGGATACGATCAGCTGTGCTCTGCCAGGGTATGTACCACAGTCTCCTCAGTGCTGTGAGTGTGTATTGGCATTGTAAGGTTGGCAGTACAGAGGACTGTCACACAGGAGGCTGGGACCAGAAATCTCCATCAGACCCTGGTGTGTAATCAATGCCAGTCATTGCATTGCAGCTGCCAATGTACTGTAGTGGCACAGCCTCTCACATCTGCCAGGGATCACCATTAAAACATCAGAGGAGCTCAGTAGCTCATACACATCGGCTCACTGACCCTTCATCATAACTAGAAGAACATGGTGTTATTAATTACTTGGGAATGATGTACCAGTAACTAAAGTCCATTGTTCCACAAACCATTGCAAAATGTGTGAAATCCTAATGAGATCACCAAGATTATCAATTTGCCTCAAGCAAATACAGAGAAGGCTGGAGAAACTCAGCAGGTCTGCCAGCCTCTTGTGGGGAGAGAAAG
>NW_025201230.1:0-7000 GCF_004010195.1 Chiloscyllium plagiosum | reverse complement strand
ACTCTTAAATGTCCCAATGACCTTGCTTCCACAACTGCTGCTGGCAACGCATTCCATGCTCTCACAACTCTCTGTAAAGAACACGCCTCTGACATCCCCTCTATATTTTCCTCCAACCAGCTGAAAACTATGACCCTTCATGTTAGCCATTTCTACCCTGGGAAATAGTCTCTGCCTATTGACTTGATCTATGCCTGTCATTATCTTGTATACCTCAATTAGGTCCACTCTCCTCCTCCTTTTCTCCAATGAAAAAAGTCTGAGCTCAGTCAGCCTCTCTTCATAAGATAAGCCCTCCATTCCAGGCAGCATCCTGGTAAACCTCCTCTGAACCCTCTCCAAAGCATCCACATCTTTCCTATAATAGGACGACCAGAACTGGACGCAGGGCGGTCTAACCAAAGTTTTATAGAGCTGCAACAAGATCGCACGACTCTTAAACTCAATCCCCCTGTTAATGAAAGCCAAAACACAATATGCTTTCTTTACAACCCTGTCCACTTGGGTGGCCATTTTAAGGGATCCATGTACCTGCACATCAAGATCCCTCTTTCCCTTCACACTGCCAAGAATCCTATCCTTAATCCTGTACTCAGCTTTCAAATTCGACCATCAGTGGGCATTATATCCCCCTCCCTCACAGATTGGTCATTGAGCCTCCCCACTGCATGTGCTCACAGTCATTTCTTCCCAATGTGCATTTTCAATTTCCAGTGCTGTGGAAGGTGACAGTGAGTCCTCTCCCAGCACTGTGCAAGGTGACAGTGAGTCCTCCCCCAGCGCTGTGCAAGGTGACAGTGAGTCCTCCCCCAGCGCTGTGGAAGGTGACAGTGAGTCCTCTCCCAGCACTGTGCAAGGTGACAGTGAGTCCTCTCCCAGCACTGTGGAAGGTGACAGTGATTCCTCTCCCAGCACTGTGGAAGGTGACAGTGAGTCCTCTCCCAGCGCTGTGCAAGGTGACAGTGAGTCCTCCCCCAGCGCTGTGCAAGGTGACAGTGAGTCCTCTCCCAGCTCTGTGGAAGGTGATCGTCTCGATTCAGAACAATGTTTAAGATGACCCGAAAATACCTACTTGTATTAATTCCTTGTATTATGAATAAATATAATTTATTACAAATGGCTGGCCTTCCTATTTTCCAACATTAACCTTCCTAATTCTAATGGACTGCTCCTCCAGTAATTCTCTGAACAGAAAATTTCTGTCAAGGAGTGAAGAGTTAAAAAAGTTAAACGAAACTCCCTTGTAGTGGAAGTCATACAATGCAACCCTCTGCTCGCCACACCACACCATTGTAGAGGAATTTGTGGAGGAGGGAGTCCCTTAAGGATTCAATCAGAGATGAAGAGAGGGCAGCATCTCAGAGCATCATAAAACTGACATCCCTATCAACACACACACACCCACACTGACACACACACACACACACACACAGACACACACACAGAGCTGGTGTGGAGAGTTTTGCAACTGGACTGGGATTCTTCAGCGTGTAACACGTTCATGTGGAGAACGTTTGGGTTTCCTCTGCAATGTGGAAATCACGTGTCTTTGAGCAGTATTCCCGACATTATACACATCAAATAGAATTTTCCATTGCAGTTGTATCCACCCACCTCCGGGTGAATCAGTTCATGACGAGACGGGATGAATTTTACTGCACTTTTTGCAGCTTACAAAGTTTTCTGATGTACTTTTACAAATTATAAATGAGAAAGGATTGAAAGGTGGAGAGATTAGCACTGGGCATGATCACCTCCTTCTTCTCAGCTTCGTAAAGGATCGAGCAAAACCGCTTTGTGTTTCCAGCGAAGAATTAAACCAATGTGCCATATGAAAGATTCAGAATGTAATGTTTTCTGCACAAAAATCTTTTGCTTTGCAGTGGCGTGAGGCGTCCAACAGAGGGTGGCATTGTATCACTTTAAGCACAAGAGGGACAGAGAGAAAGAGAGAGAGTGTCTCTTTGAAATCCGATATTTGAATTCATTCATTCAAACTTCCATTAATGACAAAGTGTTTCCCATAGTAGGCAGGGAGGGACACCCACATGCACACACACAGACATTCATACAGAGACACACATCAACATGAGCATCAACATTGTTACTGTCAAACCAAGAAGGAAAGACAGAGCTAGCAGGGCTTGACCCCATTTCAATGGCTTCACCTACCAAACACTAGAGACCCCATTGCACAGAGATACAGACACAGGGATGTACATAATGTTGCATTAACACACAATAAGCATGAACACACCGAGATGCACACCGAGACATACAAACGGATACAGACAAGCATAGATGCACATTGTAATACACACTAATATTCACTAACATAAAGACATATACCTACAGACACACATAGATAGTCACTGACAAAGATACGCAGGCAGAAACATATATAACACGACATGAACACAAATATAGAGACATACATTCATGTAAACAGAGACAGGCACACAAACACAGAAACATACACAGATACACACACACATAAATACTTCGACACTCACATACGCAGACACCCATACACACACAGAGACAGGTTCACATTCAGAGACACAGATATATACATATAAAAACACATACAGACATAAACATAACACACAGAGATATTGCTGTAGACAGCAAAACTGAAGACTCAAATAGAGTTCGCTGTTCCGAAAACTAAACGAAAAATTAATAGATTTTTAGGAATGTATGAGTTTACTGTGAATCTGTATATAATTGTAGCTGGAGGGATGTGCCTTTAACAAGTTTGTGAAGGAAACAAGTAAAAGTGGTCTGGGTAGCAGAACACGAGGCTGTCTTTGAAATGGTGAAGGCAATTTAAGTAAATGAACCAATGTTGCCACCCCTGAGCTTTCCAGCCTTTTCAGAATGTCAGTCGATGCTGGTGACTTGGGGATGTGTACTTAATAATGAATCAGGAATAGAGAAAAACAGAGGGTAATTCTCTTGGAAACAATGCAAGTTATTGTAAAAAAAAAACTCTCCGATAGACAAAGAGGGAGTTGGGGTTGCTGTTGGCTCTTCAATGCTTTGAAGTCTGTATCTGACAGCAATGAAATGCGAAGTGACATTGATCATTCTCCCCTGGGCTTCATTAAAAAGTTTCAAATGAAGAATACAGGACGATTTTCATGGAGTCTTCTTGTGGAAGCAATTGTTTAAAGTACTGGCTGATGTATTGTCCCAAGTGACAAATGCTGGAATAAGTGAAAGTTGTTAGGAATGCGAACATTGTATAAAGTTGTAAGAAGGAGAAAGAATAAATAGATTGTAGTCCAGAGTTTTAATATTTTGTGCATCATGTATTTTTTAAGAAATTAGTTTTTGAAATGGCATTTCTTTTTTCAAATGGCAGAGGCATATGGTGCACAGAATTCTGGTGCATAGACAACATTCAGTTATCAGAATAAATACAAGGGAATGAGACCTGCTGGCTTAAAGTCCTGGACTTCCCTCCCTCAGGGCATTGTGGGTCTACTTCCAGCACATGGACTGCAGCGGTTCAAGAATGCAGCTCAGCCCCACGTTCGTCAGGGACAAATAGGGATGGACATTAAATACTGGCCAGCCAGAGACACCCACATCCCACCAATGAATAAGAATACAGTGATAATCCTGGGAGCTCCCGCCATTTTTTAGCCCCTGGGCGTATGTCCAGGCCTGATTCATAGTGACTGTACCCATCTGTTGGGTTATCTATCTTTTGCAGACTACCACCATAACCATCAATATCATGAGATATATCATGTTGAGTGCAGTTAGGAACACAGCTTGATTTGAGAGTTCATGGATGACAGGCTGTGGGCATTGATGGTGTGGCCTGTTCATTCTGATTTACTTCGAGCTGGTCCCTGTCAATGTCCCCTCTCTCTCTCTACAACACATGGGAGGGTGTCATGGTAACCCAACCACAGACATTTTTTTCATATAATTCTGATATTTTCAAATTCAAAGGTCCCCATCCCAACTTTGTATCTCGGGATAATTTGAATCATTGGCACCAAACCCAGTGCCTCAACGAGAGTGTCCTTACAGATGTCATTAAACCAGACCTTGGTGAGCTGCTGTAACTGGCAGTGAGAGATAATCATGTGGGTCTTCTCCTGAAACAAATGGTCACACTGTTTGTTACTGTTCCGGGATGGGTCATTCCTTTGGCCAGCCTGCCTGAAGTCCGCCCTCAGCTGTTCCATCATCCCGTTACCAGAGATACTGCACTGGGTGTGGATTTCCTGCTCACCATCGTCCCTGATTTGGCCCTGGGTGATCTGGTTAATCGTCTTGCAGTGACCCTCCAGGATGGTCACTAAGTGATTTCTAGTCTGGTTCTCCATGGGCTGTCCCATGGTCTGCTGTTGATTATCTGTGTTCAGACCTTCTAGGGCTCGTTAACTTGTTGGTCAGAATTCTGAGTTTATTTTCCAAATTAGCCAAGTCAAGGGTATTGACCGGTGACATTCCTGCCCTGTGTGCTGTGGCTAGATCATTGAGGAGTTCCTTTTTCTTTCGTCAGTTAACCGCTGGTCTGAGATTTCCCTCATATTTCCCTGTCATTCCTCCCTGTTATGCCGTGGGTCAGGTGGGAATGTAATCATTTTAACGGGGAAGGACCCCACTCCAGTAACTCTGTCCCTGACGTTATGATTATGATTGTTGTTAGTCTGTGATGAATGTTATTGAACAGGGTTTTCCCTGAGGGTTTAATGACTAGTCCATTGCGAGGGCCCAGTGTGTGTGGGATAAGCTGGGGGAGGAACCTTCTCTTCTGGTCTCAGCACATTTTTAATTTTGTTCCCGAGGAATTCTCCCTGGTAGGGCTTCCTAAGACATCGCTGTTTGAACTCTAACCCCCCTTGTCTAGGCTGCCATGTACCCATTCTCAGGTAACCCCCACAAATCGCCTGTGGTCCCTGCACTCCTGTAACATAATGTGGGAATCCCATGGGTTTTCCTGTACACTACGAGCTGATGGTTACATCTGAATCCCACTGATTCCACAGGGTGGACCCAGAGGGTCCCATTGACAAACACCGCGGTGCCTGGTGGGTCATACCACAGAGATCTTCGGTAAATCCTTCTCCCTTGGGGCCGTGCTACACCTTTCCATACAGTCATTTTAAAGCTCATACACAACACTTAATAAACAATCCAGAAGGTCACATCACTGTCTTGGTTTAGTCACTCCACTCAAAACAAGAGTAATTTCAATAAATATCTTCATTCAATACCAGACACCGTGTTCTACATAGAGGATAACTAAGAAAGTAATACACAAAGGAAAAATAAGATACGAAGGTAAACTGTCCAAAAATATAAAGGAGGATAGTAAAGGCTTCTTTTGGTATGTGAAAAGAAAAAAAAAATATTAAGACTAAAATTAGACACTTGAAGACAGAAACGGGTTAATTTATTTCGGGGAATAAAGAAATGGCAGAAGGGTTGAATTGGTACTTTAGATCTGTCTTCACTGAGGAAGACACGGGCAATCTCCCAGATGTAATAGTGGCTGAAGGACCCGAACTGAAGAGAATTTATATTATGCAGGAAATGGTGTTGGAGAGACTGTTAGGTCCAAGGCTGATAAGTCCCCGGGACCGGATGGTCTGCATCCCAGGGAACTGAAGGAGGTGGCTCTAGAAATCGTGCATGCATTATTGATCATTTTCCAATGTTCCACAGATTCAGGATGAGTTCCTGCAGATTGGAGGGTGGCTAATGTTGTCCCACTTTTTAAGAAAGTGGGCGGCACAGTGGCACAGTGGTGAGCACTGCTGCCTCACAGCGCCAGAGACCCGGGTTCAATTCCCACCTTAGGCGACTGACTGCATGGAGTTTGCACGTTCTCCCCGTGTCTGCGTGGGTTTCCTCCGGGTGCTCCGGTTTCCTCTCACAGTCCAAAGATGTGCAGGTCAGGTGAATTGGCTAAATTGTCATGCTAAATTGCCCGTAGTGTTAGGTAAGGGGTAAACGTAGGGGTATGGGTAGGTTGCGCTTCGGCGGATCGGTGTGGACTTGTTGGGCCGAAGGGCCTGTTTCCACACTGTAAGTAATCTAAATCTAAATCTAAAAGGAGGGAGAGAGAAAACAGAAAATTGTAGACCAGTTAGTCTGACCTCAGTGGTGGGAAAAATGCTGGAGTCAACGATAAAGGACTAAATTAAGACACATCTGGATATGCATGGAGTCAGAGACAGCATGGATCTATGAAGGGGAAATTATGATTGACTAATCTTCAGGAATTTTTGAGGATGTAACTCTGAAGATGAACAAAGGATGAACAAAGTGGATGTAGTATACCTGGACTTTAAGAAAACCTTTCATAAAGTCCCACATAGGAGGTTAGTGAGCAAAAGTAGGGCACATGGTATTAGGTGCAATATACGGACATGGATTGAGGATTGGTTATCTGACAGGAAACAAAGAATAGTGATAAACGGCTCCCTTTTGGAATGGCAAGGGGTGACAAGTGGTATGCCACATTGATCAGTGTTGTGACTGCAGCATTTTACAGTGTACATAAATGATATAAGTGAAGGTATTAAAAGTAATATCAGCAAATTTGCTGATGGCACAAAGCTGGCTGGCAGGGCGAAATGTGAGGAGGATGTTAGGATAATACAGGGTGACTGGGACAGTATAGGTGAGTGGGTGAATGCATGGAAGATGCAGCTTAATGTGAATAAATGTGTGGATATCCACTTTGGTGGCAAGAACAAGAAGGCAGTTTACTACCGACATGGAGTCAAATTAGGTAAAGGGGCAGTACAACGAGATCTCGGTGTTCTTGTGCATCAGTCAATGAAAGCAAGCATGAGGTACAGCAGGCAGTGAAGAAAGCTAATAGCATGCTGGCCTTCATAACAGTAGGGATTGAGTATAGAAGCAAAGACGTCCTTCTGCAGCTGTACGGGGCCCTGGTGAGACTGCACCTGGAATATTGTGCTCAGTTTTGGTCTCCAAATTTGAGGAAAGACATTCTGGCTATTAA
>NW_025201229.1:6575-7000 GCF_004010195.1 Chiloscyllium plagiosum | reverse complement strand
GGTTATATAGTCCAACCAGTTTATTTAGAAGCACTAGCTTTCTGAGTGCTGCTCCTTCATCAGGTAGCTGTGGAAGCGCATCAATAGACAGAATTTATAGCAAAGATCGCAGTGCCAACTGAAATGATTTATTGAACAAACCTAGATTGCTGTAAAGTCTTTCACCTTTTAGAATGGGTTGCAGGTTTCGGTTCATTAATTCGTAAACCCCAGAATTTCTTTCCAGTCACATTCTTGAGATGGGTTCTATTTCCAAAGTAGGACTTTATAAGGTATTAGACAGATCAACTGCCTGCATCGAATGCCTACAGGTGGTGCACTGTTTGAGCAGGATAGGATATATCAGCAAATGCAAGTTCACCCATTGTGGGGGGGGAAGGAAAGGAAAAGAAAAGAAAAAAGAAGAAAGAGAGGAGGAAGAAGAG
>NW_025201229.1:694-2144 GCF_004010195.1 Chiloscyllium plagiosum | reverse complement strand
GGTGACAAGCGGTGTCCTGCAGGGTTCAGTGTTGGGGCCGCAGCTGTTCACATTATATATTAATTATCTGGATGAAGGGACTGGGGGCATTCTAGCGAAGTTTGCCGATGATACGAAGTTGGGTGGACAGGCAGGCAGTACTGAGGAAGTGGGGAGGCCGTAGAAGGATCTAGACAGTTTGGGAGAGTGGTCCAGGAAATGGCTAATGGAATTCAATGTGAGCAAATGCGAGGTCTTGCACTTTGGAAAAAAGAATACAAGCATGGACTACTTTCTAAACGGTGAGAAAATTCATAAAGCCAAAGTACAAAGGGATCTGGGAGTGCTCGTTAAGGATTCTCTAAACGTAAACATGCAGGTTGAGTCCGTGATTAAGAAAGCGAATGCAATGTTGTCATTTATCTCAAGAGGGTTGGAATATAAAAACACCGTTTTGCTACTGAGACTTTATAAAGCTCTGGTTAGGCCCCATTTGGAGTACTGTGTCCAGTTTTGGTCCCCACACCTCAGGAAGGACATACTGGCACCGGAGCGTATCCAGCAGAGATTCACACAGATGATCCCTGGAATGGTAAGTCTAACATACGAGGAACGGCTGAGGATCCTGGGATTTTATTCATTGGAGTTTAGAAGATTAAGGGGAGATCTAATAGAAGCTTACAAGATAATACATGGCTTGGAAAGGGTGGATGCTAGGAAATTGTTTCCGTTAGGCTAGGAGACTAGGACCCGTGGGCACAGCCTTACAATTAGAGGGGGTAAATTCCGAACAAAAATGCGGAGACATTTCTTCAGCCAGAGAGTGGTCGGCCTGTGGAATTCATTGCCGCTGAGTGCAGTGGAGGCTGGGACGCAAAATGTCTTCAAGGCAGAGATTGATAAATTCTTGATGTCGAAAGGAATTAAGGGCTATGGGGAGAATGCGGGTAAGTGGAGTTGAAATGCCCATCAGCCATGATTGAATGGTGGAGTGGACTCGATGGGCCGAATGGCCTTACTTCCGCTCCTATGTCTTATGGTCTTATAGTACTGATCCCTGCGGTACCCCACTGGTCACTGCCTGCCATTCCAAAATGGAGCCGTTTATCACTACTCTTTGTTTCCTGTCAGCCAACCAACTTTCAATCCAAGTTAGTACTTTGCCCCCAATACCATGCGCCCTAATTTTGCTCACTAACCTCCTATGAGGGACTTTAGCAAAAGCTTTCCGAAAGTCCAGGTACACTACATCTACTAGATCTCCCTCGTCCATCTTCAGAGTTACATCCTCAAAAAAATCCAGAAGATTAGTCAAGCATGATTTCCCCTTCATAAATCCATGCTGACTCTGACCTATCCTGTTACTACTATCCAGATGTGTCGTAATTTCACCCTTTATAATAGACTCCAGTATCTTTCCCACCACTGAGGTCAGACTAACCGGTCTCTCTCCTACCTTTCTTAAAAAGTG
>NW_025201229.1:0-445 GCF_004010195.1 Chiloscyllium plagiosum | reverse complement strand
GGGCAATTTAGTATGGCCAATTCACCTGACCTGCACATCTTTGGACTGTGGGAGGAAACCGGAGCACCCGGAGGAAACCCATGCAGACACGGGGAGAACATGCAAACTCCACACAGTCAGTCGCCTGAATTGAACCCGGGTCTCTGGCGCCGTGAGGCAGCAATGCAAACCACTGTGCCACCGTGCCGCCCACGGAGATTGCTTGTGTCTTCCCCAATGAACACAGATCTGAAGTACCAATTCAATTCTTCTGCCATTTCTTTGTTCCCCGTAATATATTCCCCTGTTTCTGTCTTCAAGGGCCCAATTTTAGTCTTCATCATTTTTTGCTTTTCACATACCTAAAAAAGCTTTTACTATCCTCCTTTATATTATTGGCCAGTTTACCTTCGTACCTCATTTTTTCTCTGAGTCCTTTTCTGAGTCTTTTCTGGTCTTTTCTGAG
>NW_025201228.1:0-7000 GCF_004010195.1 Chiloscyllium plagiosum | reverse complement strand
GATTAAAGTTGTGCTGGAAAAGCACAGCAGGTCAGGCAGCATCCAAGGAGAAGGAAAATTGATGTTTCGGGCAAAAGCCCTTCATCAGGATTCCTGATATTTCTGATGAAGGGCTTTTGCCCGAAACATCAGTTTACCTGCTTCTCGAATGCTGCCTGACCTGCTCTGCTTTTCCAGCTCAACTCTAATCTCGACTCTGGTTTTCAGCATCTGCAGTCCTCACATTTGCCTATAACATCATAACATGCAAGGGAGTGGAAATCCAGGCCACTTCAAAGAGAGTTAGGTTACCTTGCTTCTTCCTCCTCAGAAAGTATTCATGTACCGGGCTGTAGTTTCAGCAACAGGTAGGAATTGAAACACTGCCCAGCAGGTAAAGATGATACAATGTGATTTTCCTCCCTATCACATCGGGAATGGGGAGTGACTATTGCTCGTAAGAACAGGCTCTGTCAGCCTTAGGCTGAAGTCCACATTGTGCATCTGATTTCACAGACAGATTCTTTGCCAGTGGGAGGTGGCTAGGAAATCAGCTCATGACACTGGGATTGGGTGGATGTGTTGGGGGATAGCTATAGAGACAGCTCAGCTGGTTTCAGAAGCAGGGTTAAAATATTTCCTCACCTGAAAGATCAAACAGTCCCTGCCTTGGAACAGGGAAGTGTGTTGGCAAAGATGCCTTTGAAAAATGTAGATGAAACTGTGTATTTTTCTCACCAACCTGCTCAGAGATATTGCAACACACTGCTGGAGCAGGTCAGACTGGAGCCTGGACCACTTGGCTCAAAGGTAGGGACACAATCGCTGCATCACAGGAGCCTCACATTCCTCAGAGCAAATTGATTTTCTAAACATCCTGTTCCTGAAATCTTACAAGACATTTTGAGCAGGTGAGACATTACCACTCCATCACAAGTGTCTTGTTACATTTACCTGAGCCCGTCTCCTGGGAAGCATTGGCAGAGCATCCACTGGCCTGTTCCAACCACAAATGAGTGTGGGAGTGGGGAGAGCAGAGGTTAGGGGCAGCTCAGATTTGAGACTCAGAATTTTCAGATTGTCATCTTCCATCTCACCCAAACCTGACGTTCTGTGTGGGTTAAACACCAGGCGAGTGTCATTTTACCATTAGAAAGCTCCAGAGGTTTTCAGGGGTTTTTGAAAATGACACCCAGTTCCAGACCAACTGGAAATAGTCACCATTAAACAAATCAAATAACCAATTAAAATTAATCTTAGTAATAAACTGGTGGCCAACTGAGTTGGGGGATATGCTCAGGATCTCAACAACCATCGTTCATCAGTGACAGCTCTCATTTGTTATGTTCATTAGTTGTTACAATATGATGAAGTGATATAAATATCAAGTTTCCGTTGTAATGCTATAATGGAAAGAGGCTGAGGGAATTATTTCAAAATCAGACCAAATCCAATCATCTTCAGCTGTTGCTGGAAAGGGAACAGAATCCCATGAGACTCAAAAAATGTCAGAGTTCAGAAAATTTCACAGCTCAATTCATCAAGTTAGTAAATATTATTAACACACTCTCACCAGCTCACACGCACAGAAAGAAATACACTTGCACAGATGCACGAACACACACAGGCATAGACACATAGATAAAGGTATACACTCATACAGATAAAGGTAAAGTTGTCACAGTCCCCTCAGACCACAGGCTTGCCCTTTCATTAGAGAGAGATCACTGCTGGTGGTTTAACCTGATGGTCACCACATCTCGGACAAGGGGCAAGGTTGAGGAGGAGAGTCTTTCATTGTAATCTCAGTCACTGTGGGAATTGAACACACGATGTTAAATCACAAAGATATACACCCACACAGATACACAGTACACACATATAGATATACACACACAAAGACATACACCCACACGGATATACGCCCACACAGATATGCACACATGGAAATACGCCCACACAGGTATGCACACATGGATATACACCCACACAGATATGCATACACGGATATACACCCGAACTGCTTTATGCATGCAGGGATATACACACATACGGATATTTCCCCGCACAGATACACACTCACACTGACATACACACGTGTGGATATACACACACATGGATATACACACATACAGATATACACATACATGGATATATGCCCACACAGATATACACACACGGGATAAATGCCCGCACAGATATACACCCGCATTTATACACACACAGATATACACCCACAGAGATATACACACACACACAGTTATACACCCACAGAGATATACATTCCTGAAGAGGAGCTTATGCTCGAAACATTGACTCTCCTGCTGCTCAGATGCTGCCTAACTGGCTGTGCTTTTCCAGCACCACACCTTTTGATGCCGATCTCCAGCATCTGCAATCCTCACTTTTTCCCAGATAAACACCCATACAGATATACACCCATCCAGTTATACACCCACACAAATATATTCCTACATGGATATACACCCACACAGATATACACACACAGATATACACCCACACTGATATACGCACGCAGGGATATACACCCACACAGATATACACACACGGATATACACCCACACTGATATACGCACGCAGGGATATACACCCACACAGATATACACACACGGATATACACCCACACTGATATACGCACGCAGGGATATACACCCACACAGATATACACACACGGATATACACCCACACTGATATACGCACGCAGGGATATACACCCACACAGATATACACACACGGATATACACCCACACTGATATACGCACGCAGGGATATACACCCACACAGATATACACACACGGATATACACCCACACTGATATACGCACGCAGGGATATACACCCACACAGATATACACACACGGATATACACCCACACTGATATACGCACGCAGGGATATACACCCACACAGATATACACACACGGATATACACCCACACTGATATACGCACGCAGGGATATACACCCACACAGATATACACACACGGATATACACCCACACTGATATACGCACGCAGGGATATACACCCACACAGATATACACACACGGATATACACCCACACTGATATACGCACGCAGGGATATACACCCACACAGATATACACACACGGATATACACCCACACTGATATACGCACGCAGGGATATACACCCACACAGATATACACACACGGATATACACCCACACTGATATACGCACGCAGGGATATACACCCACACAGATATACACACACGGATATACACCCACACTGATATACGCACGCAGGGATATACACCCACACAGATATACACACACGGATATACACCCACACTGATATACGCACGCAGGGATATACACCCACACAGATATACACACACGGATATACACCCACACTGATATACGCACGCAGGGATATACACCCACACAGATATACACACACGGATATACACCCACACTGATATACGCACGCAGGGATATACACCCACACAGATATACACACACGGATATACACCCACACTGATATACGCACGCAGGGATATACACCCACACAGATATACACACACGGATATACACCCACACTGATATACGCACGCAGGGATATACACCCACACAGATATACACACACGGATATACACCCACACTGATATACGCACGCAGGGATATACACCCACACAGATATACACACACGGATATACACCCACACTGATATACGCACGCAGGGATATACACCCACACAGATATACACACACGGATATACACCCACACTGATATACGCACGCAGGGATATACACCCACACAGATATACACACACGGATATACACCCACACTGATATACGCACGCAGGGATATACACCCACACAGATATACACACACGGATATACACCCACACTGATATACGCACGCAGGGATATACACCCACACAGATATACACACACGGATATACACCCACACTGATATACGCACGCAGGGATATACACCCACACAGATATACACACACGGATATACACCCACACTGATATACGCACGCAGGGATATACACCCACACAGATATACACACACGGATATACACCCACACTGATATACGCACGCAGGGATATACACCCACACAGATATACACACACGGATATACACCCACACTGATATACGCACGCAGGGATATACACCCACACAGATATACACACACGGATATACACCCACACTGATATACGCACGCAGGGATATACACCCACACAGATATACACACACGGATATACACCCACACTGATATACGCACGCAGGGATATACACCCACACAGATATACACACACGGATATACACCCACACTGATATACGCACGCAGGGATATACACCCACACAGATATACACACACGGATATACACCCACACTGATATACGCACGCAGGGATATACACCCACACAGATATACACACACGGATATACACCCACACTGATATACGCACGCAGGGATATACACCCACACAGATATACACACACGGATATACACCCACACTGATATACGCACGCAGGGATATACACCCACACAGATATACACACACGGATATACACCCACACTGATATACGCACGCAGGGATATACACCCACACAGATATACACACACGGATATACACCCACACTGATATACGCACGCAGGGATATACACCCACACAGATATACACACACGGATATACACCCACACTGATATACGCACGCAGGGATATACACCCACACAGATATACACACACGGATATACACCCACACTGATATACGCACGCAGGGATATACACCCACACAGATATACACACACGGATATACACCCACACTGATATACGCACGCAGGGATATACACCCACACAGATATACACACACGGATATACACCCACACTGATATACGCACGCAGGGATATACACCCACACAGATATACACACACGGATATACACCCACACTGATATACGCACGCAGGGATATACACCCACACAGATATACACACACGGATATACACCCACACTGATATACGCACGCAGGGATATACACCCACACAGATATACACACACGGATATACACCCACACTGATATACGCACGCAGGGATATACACCCACACAGATATACACACACGGATATACACCCACACTGATATACGCACGCAGGGATATACACCCACACAGATATACACACACGGATATACACCCACACTGATATACGCACGCAGGGATATACACCCACACAGATATACACACACGGATATACACCCACACTGATATACGCACGCAGGGATATACACCCACACAGATATACACACACGGATATACACCCACACTGATATACGCACGCAGGGATATACACCCACACAGATATACACACACGGATATACACCCACACTGATATACGCACGCAGGGATATACACCCACACAGATATACACACACGGATATACACCCACACTGATATACGCACGCAGGGATATACACCCACACAGATATACACACACGGATATACACCCACACTGATATACGCACGCAGGGATATACACCCACACAGATATACACACACGGATATACACCCACACTGATATACGCACGCAGGGATATACACCCACACAGATATACACACACGGATATACACCCACACTGATATACGCACGCAGGGATATACACCCACACAGATATACACACACGGATATACACCCACACTGATATACGCACGCAGGGATATACACCCACACAGATATACACACACGGATATACACCCACACTGATATACGCACGCAGGGATATACACCCACACAGATATACACACACGGATATACACCCACACTGATATACGCACGCAGGGATATACACCCACACAGATATACACACACGGATATACACCCACACTGATATACGCACGCAGGGATATACACCCACACAGATATACACAGATGCTCCTGATGTATGGTAGTTTGGCTAGTCCTTTTGGTTGTGGTATGTCCTCGTTCCGTGGTCTTTCTCTTAGGCATCTGTTGATGAAGTTGCGCGGGTATCCGTTTTTGGCGAATACCTTGTATAGGTGTTCCTCTTCTTCTTTTTGCAGTCCTGGTGTACTGCAGTGTGTTGTGGCCCTTTTGAATAGTGTCCTGATGCAGCTTCGTTTGTGTGTGTTGGGGTGGTTACTTTCATAGTTTAGGACTGGTCTGTGTGTGTGGCTTTCCTGTATACTCTTGTGGTGAATTCTCCGTTCGGTGTTCTCTGTGCCATCACGTCTAGGAATGGGAGTTGGCTATCCTTTTCTTCTTCTCCACACACGCAGACAACAAGCAACATGAATTCGACTGAGACAACACTACTATCATTGGGCAAGCCAGACAGAGAACAGCCAGGGAATTCCTAGAGGCATGGCATTCATCCACAAACTCCATCAACAAACACATCGACCTGGACCCACTACAGCGGACAGCTGGAACTGACAACCGGAAGCAGCAGGGACAGACCACGATAAACACCGGAGGAAACATCAAAGAAGCGCTTCGCAGGAGGCTCCCAAGCACTGATGATGTCGCCTAGCCAGGGGACGAAACGTTTGCAACAAAAACTTCCAGTTCGGCGAACAGAACCACAACAACTAATTATCCCAGTTATACCCACTGTCAGGGTGATGTCCTGATTTAACCCACTCTGTGAAATCTAGATTGCAGCCTCTCAGACCCGAATATCTGTGTTGAGGAATAGATGAGGACTGGATAAAGTGTGAAGATTGTACGGTGAATCATTAGCACCACAACACCGCATCCTCCGAACCCACATTGTCTCCCCCTCTCACTTGCCCACTAACATCAGTGTTAACATGTAGGTCATTGTAACCCAGTGATCCAACAG
Source organism: Chiloscyllium plagiosum (assembly GCF_004010195.1). Taxonomy (NCBI): domain Eukaryota; kingdom Metazoa; phylum Chordata; class Chondrichthyes; order Orectolobiformes; family Hemiscylliidae; genus Chiloscyllium; species Chiloscyllium plagiosum. The sequence goes on along the minus strand of NW_025201228.1, from coordinate 172 downwards.
TATACTGTCGCAGGTTGGATTGTTGGGTATGAGTTTATCGGTGCTGATTTGGTATCATTTATAACCCAGTAGTTCCTGATTTTGGTCTAATGTTTGTACACAGCTCTTCAGAAGAAGCCAGAAGAGATTAACCGGCGGTCTGCAGACATGTGGAGCTTTGCAATTCTCCTGT
>NW_025201227.1:6543-7000 GCF_004010195.1 Chiloscyllium plagiosum | reverse complement strand
GCTGCATTTTGGGAAAGCAAATCTTAGCAGCACTTATACACTTAATGGTAAAGTCCGAGGGTGTGTTGCTGAACAAAGAGACCTTGGAGGTCAGGCAGCATCAAAGGAACCGGAGAATCGATGTTTCGGGCATAAAACGTCGATTCTCCTGTTCCTTTGATGCTGCCTGACCTGCTGCACTTTTCCAGCAACGCATTTTTAAGCTCTGATCTCCAGCATCTGCAATCGTCACTTTCTCCAAAGAGACCTTGGAGTGTAGGGTCATAGCTCCCTGAAAGTGGAGTCGCAGATAGATAGGATAGTGAAGACGGCGTTTGGTATGCTTTCCTTTATTGGTCAGAGTATTGAGTACAGGAGTTAGGAGGTCATGTTGTGACTGTACAGGACATTGGTTAGGCCACTGTTGGAATATTGCGTGCAATTCTGGTCTCCTTCCTAACGGAAAGATGTTGTGAAA
>NW_025201227.1:0-1236 GCF_004010195.1 Chiloscyllium plagiosum | reverse complement strand
TTGTTCACTCAGAGGGTGGTACATGAATGGAATGAACTGTCAGAGGAAGTGGTGGAGGCTGGTACAATTGCAACATTTAAAATGCAGCTCGATGGGTATAAGAATGAGAAGGTTTGGAGGGAGATGGGCCAAGTGCTTGAAAAAGAGTCTAGAGTAGGTTAGGTTATCTGGTCGGCATGGTCGGATTGGACCAAAGGGTCTGTTTCCATGCTGTACATCTCTATGACTCTCTGACTCTAATATGTTTTTGTGTTATAGTAAACAGATTATAGTAATTTTTTTAAAAAATAGAAGCCTGGATAACAGTACCTCAGGGAAACAACTGGCCACCATTTTAGTGAATTTCCTGTAGCTCTTGCTTTGGATATTGACACCAGTCTGATTACTATCTTCACCATCCTGGCCCAAAACCAGCATCAAGAGCTGCAGGAAATTCAATGAATGACAGGTTTTTTTTTCTGTTTTGAGAGCAGGGTGGGTCGGGGAGGGAAGGGAGTTCGCATTCAAAATGAGATAACCCTTCTGTTCCTGTGAACGTCTCCGAGACATAGATCGACCGTGCCTGGAAGACCATTAACTTGGTGAAAGACACTCTCTGGTCTGCCTGAAGCTTACTGGTCTTCCAGAACACGGAGTTGACGTTGACCGAGTGTTGTAGACTGGCGCATTCCAAGGTCCAGGACTATGTGCTGAGAGACACACTAAAGCTTGAAGCAGCTGCTGCCAAAGTGCAGTGGGCTGAGGTATCTCTGCTGAAGTTAAATGGGGATCTGTACAGTTATCGGATCCTCTCGATGCCTCACATAAATATAATCTTGCACATGTAAGAAATGCCTTTGGCTTGTTGGTTGGATGGAATCAAACTCCAATGTTTGTTTGTTTCTTTATATGCTACTGTACAGAACTGAACTGCTTTAGTATCTATTTTTGTAGACAGATATTTTTATGAATATAGTTTTGAAATAATTAAAATGTTTCTGAAAACCTGTGTGTTTTGTTACAATAGGGAAACATGCAGCCACTTTATTGCGCTGCTGGCTGCACTTTCAAAACATGAGAACAATATGGTAAGGACAAGCAGGTGAAAATTCCTCAGGGATTCTGCTAGTAATTGCACAATGCCAGAAACCTGCAATCCCTAAAACCAAAGCGAGAGGGGCTGGCGTGGGAAGTTAGTCTCACCTGAGACCAGTGCAACTGCATCGCAGGTGGAAGCCCACCTCTTGTCTCAGTCAG
>NW_025201226.1:6566-7000 GCF_004010195.1 Chiloscyllium plagiosum | reverse complement strand
ATCTTGAAGAGCTCCTGTCTACCCTCTTCAAGACCTCAACAACCCTTCCTAAACTAACACAGAATTGATAATATTCCATTGGATCAAAACCAGTGATTTGTAAAGGATTAGTAATAACTTTGTTTCTTGATTAAGCCTCTGTTGATAGCTTATATTTACATAACACAGTTTTGTCAATAGAATGTATACAGTCACAGAATGGTTACACAGGAGACCACTTAGCCCACTGTGCTTTCTGGAATGATACTCTATTTACATCCTAGGATCTACACCAAGACTATCTCACTTACAAAGAACAGGCAGCAATATGAACAATTCATTCATTCACGCAGGTGCGCTTAAACAACTTATCTACTCCGAACATATAACAAAACATCCGAACAGTGCGGTGACACCCACCCCACACACTTACCCACACCCCACCCCACACCCTA
>NW_025201226.1:0-464 GCF_004010195.1 Chiloscyllium plagiosum | reverse complement strand
AGATGTTGTGAAACTTGAAAGGGTTCAGAAAAGATTTACAAGGATGTTGCCAGGGTTGGAGGATCTGAGCTACAGGGAGAGGCTGAACAGGCTGGGGCTGTCTTCCCTGGAGCGTTGGAGGCTGAGGGGTGACTTTATAGAGGTTTACAAAATTATGAGGGGCATGGATGGGGTGAAAACGTAAGGGCTTGGGAAGTCCAGAACGAGAGGGAACAGGTTTAGGGTGAGAGGGGAAAGATTTAAGAAAGACCTAAGGGGCAACTTTTTCCACACAGAGGGTGGTACGTGTATGGAATGAGCTGCCAGAGGATGTGGTGGAGGCTGGTACAATTGCAACACTTAAGAGGCATTTGGATGGGTATATGAATAGGAAGGGTTTGGAGGGATATGGGCCGGGTGCTGGCAACACCCACATCCCATGAATGAATAAAATAAAAATCAAATGCAGTGCCCACTAAAATACA
>NW_025201225.1:2200-7000 GCF_004010195.1 Chiloscyllium plagiosum | reverse complement strand
ATGAAGATTTCACGCGTTTCTGGAATTCGAGGAATAAATAAATCAGAGATTTAAAATGGTTAGCTGAGAATGTAATTAGATGGACAATTCATAAAATGTCTTCTGTTGTACCTTGTACATTTCAATGGCATCCTCAATCGACAGTTCGCAGTGCTGTCCGTGTTCAGCCGAATCTTTGCAAGTTCCACAGATCAATTTGTTTTCAGTTTGACAAACCCACTTCAATTCTTCCCTGTGGTCATCACACATAAGTTGATTTTCCTTGACTTTTGGAACCTGTTTTGCCTGTCGAGCTTTGTCTGCCAGTTTCGCTAAGAGTTTATTTATCCTGAGGTCTCTGTGTGGAAAGATCTCTCTACATTCCGGGCAGGAGTTTATCGCCTTCTTTCCCCAACACTTGGTGATGCAGGAGCGGCAAAAGTTATGACCACAGTCCAGCGAAGTCGGCTCAGTGAAGACTTCATGGCAAATTGAACAGATAATCTCTTCGGTCCAGTTCTCTTCCTTCTGCTTGGAAGCCATGTTTGCGCTTTGCACTTGCTGATCCAAACTGTTTGTCTTGGATTCTCGACGCTGCAGAACAACTTCAGATCCGCGATTTTCCGATTAAATCCCGATCCAACACTAAACTAATTATAATTTCAAACATATTTTTGTTATATACACCATTTCAACTGGTAGAGAAACAAAAGCTTAAGATTTTGAAGGGCGTTCAGAGTTAGTACTGGGAGGGGAACTGAACTCTGACCAGAACCTAAAGTCCACAGAGTGTTGACACTCGATGAGGAAAAGAGAGGGAGAGGCGGAGGACGTGGGCAGAGATCGGGATTTTATTGCACAATAATCTAGACCAAACTGAACTTGAACTTTTGTAGTGTTCGGGGATCAGAGACACGGACAAGACTGTTCCTGATGGAGTCCAACGTTATTCACGAAGGAGACTGTGCACTAACGACCGTGTAGTCTCAAATCAGAGTGGTAACATCTTAATTGGCAACATACAGGTGTTGTTGTCCACATGCAGTTTCCGCCCTTTGCCCTTCCGGGTATTCGACCGCGCAAACGCGGAAGGTGATTGGGACAACAGGTCTTCCAATCCATAGATAACGTGACAATAAAATACGTTGCGTTTTTTTCTAAACGGAGTCACACTTACTGATCAATCTGATAGAGAATCACTGGTCCCGAAACGTCCACTGTGTCACACATACTGCAATACTTGCCGTGCTTCGTTAGAAATATCTGATTTCGATTCAGATCTCCAGCACCTGCAGTTCATTGTTTTACTGCAAACTTATTAAATGTTTTTGGAGCTGCGACATTTCTGACTACAGCCTTGGTGGATTTCTGTTGGGGAGGCAGGGGATGAGTTTTGCCACAAGTCTCTTATCACACCAAGCCTGCATGTTACGAAGAACAATGCAGCACAGGAACAGGCCCTTCTGCTCTCCCAGTCTGCGCTGACACATTTTGTCTTTCTATATTAAAACGTCTTCACTTACAAGATCCGTATCCCTCTGGTCCCTTCCTATTCATATATTCATCCTGCAACTGTGTCTGCTTCCACCATCTCCTCTGGCAGTGCTTTCCAGGCACTCATCGCCATTTGAGTGAAAAGCTTGCCTCACACATCTCTTTTAAATTTCCTTCATGTCCGCTTCCCGCCCCTTACCCCCAACCCCCACCACCACCACCACCTACCTGCATTCTTGAACCTGTGTCACCTAGTAATTGATCCTTTCACTCTGGGGAAAAAAATATATTATTTCAGCTCTATCCATGCCATTCACAATCTTATAAAATTTCTATCAGTTTGCCCCTTAGTCTCCTGCATTCCAATGGAAACAAGCTCAACCTAACAAACCCTTCTTCAAAGCTAAAATTCCATCTTCCAGGCAACAGCCTAGTAAAGCTTTACTGTGCTCTTTCATAATCATCCACATTCTTGTGCTATTTTGGTGACCAGAACTGTATGCAATTTTCCAACTGTGACTTCACTCCTGATCTACAAAGCTGCATCACAGCTTGGTCATGCTTATATCCAATGAAGGCAAGCATGTCAGAGGCCTTATTTTTTACTACATTATCTAAGTTTGCTACCAAATCCAGTAATCTGTTGATCTGCACCCCCACATCCCTCTGCATATCAATACTCTGAAGTGTTACGCCATTCACTGTATAATTTCCACCTTTTAATTGGCCTTCTACAATGCAACACCTCACCTTTGTCTGAATCCTTCTGTTGCTTTTCTGCCCATGCCTCCAATTGATGTATATTCTGCTGTATCCTCTGGTAATTCTCCTCACTCCACTAACTTTTCTATCATCCACAAACTTACTAATTAGATCAGCTACAATTTCCCCCAAATCATTTATGTTTACCACGAACAGCAGAGGATCCAGCATTTATCCCTGCAGACATCTAGGTGGAGGCTTTTATCATGCAAACATGTACAGAACGATCTTGGGGTTCCAGTCTATAGCTCCATGAACATCGCCACACAGATATGGTGACAAAGAAGGTGTATGGGTTGCTTGCCGTAATTGCTTGGGGAGTTGAGTACAAAAATCAGGATGTCATGTGCCAGTTTTGTAAGATGTTGGTTGAACGACACTTTTACATTTACCAGGATTCTGCCTGGATTAAATGATATGAACTATAAGGGGAAGCTAGAAAAACTCAGCATGTTGTCTCTTGTGTGACGGAGGCTGAGGGGAGACTCGATAAAAGTTTAAAAAATCATGAAATGCATAGATTGGGTTGACAGTCAGAGTTCTTTTTTTCCCAGCATTGAAGTGTCAAATACTAGGGAACTTGCATTTAAGGTTGGAGGGTGAAAGCTCAAAAGAGATGTGAGAGGCATATTTTTTACACAGAGAGTTAGGAGTTTGGAACGCCTTGGCAGGGGTGGTGGTGGAGGCAGATACAATACACATTTAAGGGATTTTTAGATATGCACATGAATATGCATGAAATGGAGGGATATGGACCAATGTTAGGGGAAGGAATTCACTTCATTTGGTATCATGTTCGGTATAACATCATGGGCTGAAGGCCCCATTCCTTTGCAGTTCTATGTTCTATGTTGTTCTAAGCAATATTCTGTTCCTACATTAAAGTGGACAAATTCACATATTCCAACAATACGCTGTATTTATCAGGTATTTTTTCACTCATTTAAATAATTAATTCAAATTCTAGACTCGTTTAGTGTCATGAGGTGTGGAGGTGAAGATGTATGGTATTCATTCAGGTGCCATTCTGGGAACACAATTGAAATCTCACTGCAGCAGATGATGAAAACTGAATTGCATTTTCAAAAATGAAATTGAAAACAAAATGCCTAAAAATAAGCACAAAGACATGGTCAATTGACAGTTTTCTCAATAAATCTGGTCTGGTTCACCAGCATCCTTCAGGGTGAAAAATCAATTATCCTTGCTTGGTCTGGTTGACATGCAACTTCAAACCCATAACAACGTGATTGACTTTTCTGTGACTTCTGAAATTGTACCAATCACTCTGCCGTACCAACCGTTCGAAAGTCTCAAAAAGGAATGCAAAAGAATGTGCCTGCTAACTTTGATGAAGGAGTTAAAAATGGCAAAAGCAAATTAAGCTTCGTCGACCCTACAGTGCCTTCCTCATTAACGGCTAGGGCTGCAGTCAGAATTGAGAAAATTGTCTCTACAATCAAGCAACAGCCCAACAGGATAGACCCAGTCGTGTTGTCGGCATAGTAGCATAAACTGGAGCACGTTGCCCTAGGCAAACTCACATTGATTCCGAACACATAGGAAATTATCGAAGGATAAAGGTAGGGGTGCCTAGAAAACATGATGATAAAGAAACTGTTCACTACTCATTAACAAATGAATTCTAACATTAGGTGTAAACATATAACTTCGTTGGAACAGATATTAGAATACTGAATAAAAATCAATATATTTTGTATTTCCTGTACAGCGTGGTAAGAGCCATCAACCTTAAGCCGAATTTTGTGATTTGTCACATGACATTCCTTGCCTCATTTGTGCTCACCATTCACGTGATTTGAGGAATCCCGATCAAATCAAATCAATTTGCCCAGGTGATATATCTTTCTTACTTCTGTTATTCCTTCACTCGCGCCTACGTCCTTTCTTTAGCCTGTACCCTTGACAGGACATAGGAGCCATCGTTCACCATGTTAGTGTCAATAGTTGTTGTATTCCTATTACTATGTGAGATACTATCCTAATCCAGGCATTTATATTAATATTCATATTTTTTTATTAACGTTTCTGGACTTCAAATTCCTGCCCTCTATCCTCTTCATGAATATCTAGCTTCTTTTGTGACTGCGTGAGTTTTGACTATTTGATCCATCCTCTGCTGAGTTTCCCCAAGCTCTTCACTTAAATGTGGAATAGGGGATGAGACGTCCTCATCATTTGAGAGGTAGTTGTGGAGTAGGTAGCATAGAACATAGAACATTACAGCGCAGTACAGACCCTTCGGCCCTCGATGTTGCACAACCTGTCATATCAACCTGAAGCCTATCTAACCTACACTATTCCATGTACGTCCATATGCTTGTCCAATGACGACTTAAATATATTTAAAGTTGGCGAATCTACTACCGTTGCAGGCAAAGCATTCCATACCCTTACTACTCGGAGTAAAGAAACTACCTCTGACATCTGTCCTATAACTATCACCCCTCAATTTAAAGCTATGCCCCCTCAGGCTCGCCGTCACCGTACTTGGAAAAAGGCTCTCCCTGTCCACCCCATCTAACCCTCTGATTATCTTTTATG
>NW_025201225.1:0-568 GCF_004010195.1 Chiloscyllium plagiosum | reverse complement strand
GCAGGAAAATCAATGTTTTGGGCAAAAGCCCTTCATCAGGAATACAGGCAGCGTGCCTGAAGAGTGGAGAGATAAATGAGAGGAGGGTGGGGTGGGGAGAAAGTAGCATAGAGTACAATAGGTGTGTGGGGGTGGGGATGAAGGTGATAGGTCAGGGAGGAGGGTGGGGGATTTACACAGTTAATGATAGTGTTGACAAACAAAGAAACCTAGTGAGTCAGGTTCATAGTTCTTTGAAAGTTGTGTCACAGGTTGACAGGGTGGTTAAGAAGGCATTTAGCATGCTTGCCGTCATTGCTCAGATCATGGAGTAAAAGCCTTAGGACATCATGTTGAAGTTGTATAGGATGTTGATGAGGCCACTTCTAGAGTATTGCATACAGTACTGGTACCTCTGCTTTAAGAAGAATATTATTAAATTGGAGAGGATTCAGAAAGGATTTTCTAAGATATTGCTGGGACTGGAGGGTTTGAGTTACAAGGAGAGGTTGGATAGGCTGAGTGCATTTAAAGGAAGTACCAGTGCCAGGAATCCTGGGATATCTCAGGATGTATGGAATGCTTCTGT
>NW_025201224.1:5658-7000 GCF_004010195.1 Chiloscyllium plagiosum | reverse complement strand
GAACCTCAGGATGGTCACAGCTGAGGAAGGCCTTTCAATCCATCTTAAATTATCCATTCAGAGTTCCTTCATTATAATAATGTCACTGTCATGCCTTGGTGCTCATTGTACTGGTAACTGTACTGTACTGTTTGAACCAGGGCTCACTGATCTGATTGCTTTAAAGCAATACTGCACGGTAAGCTTTCCCGTACACAGGTCTCCAAAGCCTTCTTTCTTGGCTTAAGACCCAAAGTTCCTTGAGACTTTTGTCAGACCTTGACACTGGGATATATCTCCTTGCTCCCATCCTGTTTCCATGGATCAAATGTGGCCCCTGTTCTTGGCAACCAGAACAGCATTGAACATTCAGGATATTGTCTATCTAGAACAAGGGACAGTTCAATCAAAATTAATTTGACGAGTATGTGAGAATTTAATGTGCAACAGCATACTATCTAAACATAACCATGGTCAAACTTTACCCTCTCACCAAAGAAGAAGAATAAAGAATAATACAGCACAGGAACAGGCCCTTCGGCCCTCCAAGCCTGTGCTGCCACATTTGACCCTTCCATATTAAAACGGTCTTCATTTACAGGATCCATATCCCTCTATTTCCTTCCTATTCCTGTACTCATCCAGCTGCTTCTTGAATGCTGTTGTGTCTGCTTCCCCCACTTCCTCTGGCAGCATGTTCCAGACACTCACCATCCTTTGTGTGAACAACTTGCCTCGCACATCTAGAACATAGAACATAGAACATAGAAGAATACAGCGCAGTACAGGCGGCAGCATGTTCCAGACACTCACCATCCTTTGTGTGAACAACTTGCCTCGCACATCTCTTTTAAACATCCCCTCTCACAACTTGAACCTGTGTCCCCTAGGAATTGACCCTTCCACCCTGGGAAAAAGCCTCATACTTCCCACTCTATCCATGCCATTTGCAATCCTAGAAACGTCTATCAGGTCGCCCCTCAACCTCCTGCGTTCCAGTGAAACCAAACCCAGTCTATCAAACCTTTCTTCATCGCTAAAATCCCCCAGACCAGGCAACATCCTGGTAAACCTTTTCTGTACCCTCTCCAAAGCATCCACACCCTTCTGGTAGCGTGGTGACCAGAACTGTACACAATATTCCAAGTGTGGCCTAACTAAAGTTCTGTAAAGCTGCAGCATAACTTATCTATCCTTTTACACAATGCCTCTTTCAATGAAGTTAAAAATCACACAACACCAGGTTATAGTCCAACAGATTTATTTGGAAGTACTAGCTTTCGAAGCAATGCTCCTTCATCAGGTGAAGGAGCGTCGCTCCGGAAGGTAGTGTGCTTCCAATTAAACTTGTTGGACTATAGCC
>NW_025201224.1:0-701 GCF_004010195.1 Chiloscyllium plagiosum | reverse complement strand
GTCAGTTCTCGTAGGGCGGTTGCCAACAACCCACGCTCGGCGGTTAAACGTAACCCGGAGCAGACTCTACCGAACTGGGGACTTTCCCAGCTTATATACTCTTTCGAGATCTAAACATTCATGCGAACAACAGGGCAAGACTAAGCAACCCCTTCCATTCCGGTAACATATTCATGCGAACAACAGGGCAAGACTAAGCAACACCTTCCATTCCGGTAACATATTCATAATAAGATTCACACATGTATTGGGACATAATTTTAACCCTTTCACCACAGATGCAGAAATGAAAAATGGGTATTTAACTTTTGATAACCCTCAAATGAAAGAAAATTTGTCAACTCCATTATACAATGAACAGCAAACACAAATCCACTTCCCGATTCCCTATATTGCCAACTTCAGCCTACATCAATTGTATTTAATGAGATCATGATTTTTGACTTTCTCAGCTTTATCCCAGAGAATATTAAAGCAACTCATTCAAATCACCATTCAAGCAAAGTTACCATAGCTCTGCATTAATTTAAAGAGGTCTCCACAGAATAGCTCAAAATTCTGTGCTGAGGAAAACATTTCCAACAGAAACACTGCATGCAAACTGCCACATAATCTTACTACAGTCATGTACAATTTAGACAAAGATGGAATTAACCTTTAGTCTAGATTAGGCCTACCAAAGCAAACTTATTTTGCTGTAA
>NW_025201223.1:4837-7000 GCF_004010195.1 Chiloscyllium plagiosum | reverse complement strand
GCAGGCAGGTGGGACTGGTTTTGGGATGAGGGTCGGCATGGACTGGTTGGGCTGAAGGGCCTGTTTCCATACTGTGTGACTTTATAAGAGGAAGAATTTTAGTGCATTGTTTAACTTTCGATTCACCGTTGAAGAGGTTTACAGACCGTGTTTCCTGAAGTTTCTTCATCAGTTTTAAGGTGCCCATCTTGGAAAGCATAACGTGACCGTTCTGCCCACATGCTCCATGCTAGTGTTTATTCTCCACAAGAACTGCTTGCTTCCACCTCTCCATCTCGCTCCAGCACCATCTCCTATCCCCCCCTCCCTCATGCGGTTAGCTAACTTCCTCTGGAACACATTCACCGCAATGATTCACTGTGATACTGATTTTCTCATTTTTACCAAGAAGCGAGTCAGTGGGATTCTCCACTGTTTGGGGATGACAGTGGACTGATTCCTGTTCCCAGTCTCCTCCTGTCTGTGTAACCATCTTCTCTGCATCTCTCCTATCAACACCCCCTCCTCATAATTTCAAACATTCATCTGTGTGAGGGTCACTGAGTGAACCTTGTGAACAATGGGATGTAAGCCCAGTGGAGAGTGAGTGAGACCATTCAGCCCATTGACCTGGACTGAGGGTTGGTTCAGGCAGGGAGCTGAGTGAGTGCTGCACTGTCAGAGGTGTTGCTTTCAGATTGTTAATAAGTTCAAAGCACTGTCTGTCTCCTCAGCTCCTGTACACTTGTATTTCTGGAAGAATTCACTCCTACCACAGCAAAGGTTCACTGGTCTCTGGGAAGAGAGGGTTTCTCACAATCACAGGCTGAGTCACTATTAAGACAATAAGATATAGGCGCAGAGTTGGGGCATTCACCCCATTGAGTCTGATACACCATTCCACCATGGCTGATATGTTTCTCAACCCCATTCACCCTGTGACCCTTGACCCCCTTACTAATCAGGAGCCTATCTATCTCTGTCTTAAATACACTCAGTGACTTGGCCTCCACAGCCCCCTGTTGCAATGAGTCCCACAGATTCCCCATGCTCTGGCTGAAGAAACCCCTCCTCATCTCAGTTCTAAAGGGTCGCCCCTTCACCCTGAGGCTGGGCCCTCGGGTCCTAGTCTCTCCTCCTGGTGGAAACATCTTCTCCACATCCTCTCTATCCAGGCCTCTCAGGATTCTGGAAGTTTCCGTGAGATACCCCCCTCATCCTTCTAAACTCCATCGAGTACAGACCCAGGGTCCTCACCCGTTCCTCACATGACAAGCCCTTCATCCCTGGGATCATTCTTGTAAACCTCCTCTGGCCCCCCCTCCAAGACCAGCACGTCCTTCCTTAGATACGGGGCCCAAAACTGCTCATGTGAGAGGTGATTTTGCTGAGATGTACAAGACCCTGAAAAGCTTTGACAGTGTAGACTCCGAGAGATGGTTTCCCCTTATTGGGGAGTGTAACACTGGGTGGGTGGGGGAGGTGCAGTAGAAAGGTCGATTATTTCAATGGATTGAAATGAGGATCAATGTCTTCCCCTGGAGGCTGGTGGATTGCTCTGTGCCCCGAGGGAGCGCTGTAGAAGCTCACATTGTTAAAGATATTAACAGGTGGGACAGGCAGGGGTTTGGTGTCTCTGTGAGACAGAAACGTGGGGTAGAGACCAAACAGTTCACCAGGGGTGTGTCTGCTGCAGGGAGTGAGGTTCCAAGATGCCGACACTTGGTGAAAGATCCCACTGACCGTATTCCCGAGCAGAGCTGAACCACAGGATTGTCCCGGCACGGAATGAGGCCATTCAGCCCGTTGTGCCTGGTCTTGCAGAAGGGGTAGGAGCTGAGAATTCACTGTAACTGTTAATTGGCGAAATGGTTTGCGAGGCACACATACATTTCAGACAGACAATTGAGGAAATGATTTCATTTGGAAATAGAATGCACCATTTCTTTTTTGGTTTGCCAGATAATTTCTGGTTTTTAAAAGTCATTAAAAGCGCACATTTCCTCCTTTCCTCAACCTCCAGGTAAGTAGAACTCGAACACTCGGTTTTATGTTTGGGAGGATTTATCATGTTTGTTAAGGGAAGTAGAAATAAACAGTGGAGGGGGTGTGGGGTGTGGGATGTATGTGAGTGTAGGGTGGGTGTGGGGGTGTGTGAGTGTGGGGTGTGGGGGTGTATGTTAG
>NW_025201223.1:0-864 GCF_004010195.1 Chiloscyllium plagiosum | reverse complement strand
ATAGACAGAGAACACAGGGGGCTAACACCTTCAACATATCATCTCGCTATCACCCACTGTTACAGCTAACCTGAGAATGCAACTTTAAAAAAAAAGGTTTTGTGATTTACACATGAAAGAAGTGAAACTATCATGGTATTCATACAGATGAAAGACTCAACAGACAATCGAGGTATTTTTCAATCTATAATTTCAGTTACATTACACTGTATATTTTTGCTATAAATTCTGTGTTTTAGGATTGAGCCCTCCACTATCACCTGATGAAGGAGCGTCGCTCCGAAAGCTAGTGCTTCTAATTAAACCTGTTGGACTATAACCTAGTGGTGTGTGATTTTTAACTTTGTACACCCTAGTCCAACACCAGCATCTCCAAATCGTGTTTATTCGGAGCAGCATAATTAAGTTTAGTTTGGATAGACTGTAAGAATTTTATAGCACTTTTCACAACCTCAAAGTATTCTAAAGAATTCAGAGTCTTGAAAGTGTATTAACTATTGCAATCTGGAGAATCATCCAAATCAATGCGCACATGACAGGATCCCAGTAGCAATCAGATGACTGACCAGATAATCTGGGCAAGGTACATCAGTTGAGGGGTTAAATGTTGGCCTAGAAATCCCATAAAATCCTCCTGCTCTTCTTTGAATAGGGCTGTGGGATTTTTTGAGGCAGCAAATAGAACTTGTGCTTATTGCGCCTTGTGGGCAGCACGGTGGCACAGTGGTTAGCACTGTTGCCTCACAGTTCCAGAGACCCGGGTTCAATTCCCGCCTCAGGCGACTGACTGTGTGGAGTTTGCACATTCTCCCCGTATCTGCGTGGGTTTCCTCCGGGTGCTCCGGTTTCCTCCCACAGTCCAAA
>NW_025201222.1:6155-7000 GCF_004010195.1 Chiloscyllium plagiosum | reverse complement strand
CTGGATAGGGTGTGGGGAACAGATACCTTGGATATTGCGTGGGGGAACAGGTACTCTGGATAGGGTGTGTGGGTGTAGATACCCTGGATAAGGTGTGGGGAAACAGATACCGTGGATAGGGTGTGGGGGTGTAGATACCCTGGATAGGGTATAGGGAAACAGATACCCTGGATAGGGTGTGGGGGAACAGATACCCTGGATAGTGTGTGGGGGTGTAGATACCCTGGATAGGGTGTGGAGGTGGAGATATCCTAGAGAATGTGGGTGGTGTTGATACCCCGGATTGGGTGGGGGCGTACAGATACCCTGGATAGGGTGTGGTGAAACAGATACCCTGGATAGGGTGTGGGGGCACAGATACGCTGGATTGGGTGTGGGGGTGTAGATACCCTGGATAGGGTGTGGGTGAACAGATACCCTGGATAGGATGTAGGGGAACAGATACCCTGGATAGGATGCAGGTTAACAGATACCTGGGATAAGGTATCGGGTAACAGATCCCCTGATTAGGGTGTAGGGTAACAGCTACCCGGGATAGGGTATAGGGGAACAGATACCTTGTATAGGGTGTGGGGGAACAGATACCCTGGATGGGGCTGTGGGGTGTAGATACCCTGGTTAGGGTGTGGGGAAACAGCTACCCTGGTTATGGTATGGGGTGTAGATACCCTGGATACGTTGTGGGGGAACAGATACCCTGGATAGTGTGTGGCGGCACAGATACCCTGGATAGGGTGTGGGGGTGTAGATACCCTGGATACGGTGTGGGGGAACAGATACCCTGGATAGGGTGTGGGGGAACAAATACCTGAATAGGGGTGTGGGGGAACAGATACCCTGGATAG
>NW_025201222.1:0-2919 GCF_004010195.1 Chiloscyllium plagiosum | reverse complement strand
TGTGTGTGTGTGTGAGAGAGAGAGAGAGACTCTGCGTATGTGTGTGTGTGAGAGAGAGAGAGAGAAAGAGAGAGAGAGAGACTGTGTATGAGAAACTGTGTGTATGTGAGAGAGAGAGAGAGAGAGAGAGAGACACTGTACGTGTGTGTGTGTGTTCAAGTATGGTCCGCATAATACCTTCTCGATTGATTCCTGTGTGTGTTGTTACAGTTTTATGTTTGAGCAAAATGGCAGAAATGTGCTGTTTGAGAAGAAAATAACAGTCTCCCACTCCTACCCTGCTCCCCACTCCCATCCACCACTGCCCACCCCACTTTTTCTGAGAAGGGGGAGTAAAAACTGAAGTAGCTAGCTACCCCTGCTCCCTCGCCCTCTCACCCCAACCCCCACCCCCCCCCCATCCTTCCTCTGCAAATGTCTCTCCTTGTAAAGATGGGGAGAAGTCACATCTTTGGAGATACCGGAAAAGTGAATCCTTAACCAGCGAATGTAAGATTGAGAATCAATCATTTGTCCAAATGTCATGTCTTCAATAATGAGTTGCAAGGTAGGAGGAGAAGGATGAGGGAAAATGCTTATGGGTAATCTGGATTGGTGTCAAATGTGTGATTCACTCACCTTTTCCTTGTCTAGATTCCTGCCCATAATATTTTTGTCTTGTCATGTCTTTTTGTGCATTTGTTTCTATGTGAATGGTGTCTCTTTTTAGAAAAAAGGACTAGAATTTTGGTCAGTTAGCAATTTGTGTTGTTTTTCTGCTATCAATTAAAAACAAATTGCTTTCAAATAGATAGTTGTTTCCTTGATAAGTACAGAAACCTGATGAATGTTTTCTTTTAACCTGGGGTCATCAGTCTGGAAAAGTTGGAAACTTTAGATAGTTTTATTAAGTCCTTTCACATTGACAATGGAGTTGGATTTTCAGTGATGTATCTCAGCGAGTCATTATATAACTGGGAAACCAAGGCAACTTGCCTGCCGAGTTTATGAAGGGGATTTCAATTGCTCAAAATTAAAGTAATCTGGCCAGTTCCATTATTTTCTTTAACTTGCCCCTTAACTGTATTTGCTTGTCTTTCTGTATCTTTTGCCTGTATTTATCTCCCAACCCCTTCCACTCCGCCCCACTCCCAAAACACACTCCTGATGAAGGGCTTATGTCTGAAACGTCGATTCTCCTGCTCTTTGGATGCTGCCTAACCTGCTGTGTTTTTCCAGCATCACACTTTTCAACTCAACATTTTTTTTGCCTGTCAGTTTTTTGTGTGTGTGAGGGCTGAGAACAAGGTTTGTGGGTTTAAATCATAGACAACAATTAGAATACTTTGATGTTTAATTTTGCCCTTCCAAAGTTACTCTATTAATAATAAGTTGCTAATTATCTTGTTTAAGCTGCAAACCGATGCCTAGAATTGATTATTTGCAGATTCTAGGATTGGTCTTCCAAAGGTTTGGTTAGAAACCATTGGAGTCAAATTTGAGGGTATTTGAATTTTACAATGTTGCAAATACAGAGGTAAAATGGTTGATTTTGTTCAGCTACCTCTATGTCATTACATTGAAAACATTATTTAAGCATCAGAAACTCTAACAGCTTTCTGTTTTAGTTCTACAACCTCTTTAAAACAACAAAGATTTGACAACAAATACACTGTGATAAAAATATCAAAAAAATCAAAATGAGTGTAGTGTAAGAAGTTAAAAATCCAAAGAAGAAAATGATTCATTGCTTCAGATGACTATCAATAATCAAACAATGCAAAAAATTCACTAGTACCAATCTTTCCACAGATGTAAGCTTTCAGAAACATTTGACATTTAAAACACAATTCCTAAGATTTCCAACAGCTTCTGGATTGGACACTAAATTAAATGCAGAAAAGTTTAGTACAACATTCTATCTCATGTGAAAAATTATGTGTTACACAGGCAACAAGTTAATGAAAAACAAATTATGACAGTGGGAGCCTTTTTCCTCAGATGGTGATGGCTAGCACGAGGGGACATAGCTTTAAATTGAGGGATGATAGATATAAGACAGATGTCAGAGGTAGTTTCTTTACTCTGAGAGTAGTAGGGGCATGGAATGTCTTGCCTGCAACAGTAGTAGACTCATCAACTTTAAGGATATTTAAATGGTCATCGGATAGACATATGGATGAAAATGGAATAGTGTAGGTTAGATAGACTTCAGGTTGGTTTCACAGGTCGGCACAATACCGGGGACCGAAGGGCCTGTACTGCGCTGTAACGTTCTATGTTTTAAATTATGTTTGATGAGCTTCCAACAGTTTTTGGTCAATCTTTCACTTCAATAATGTACATTCTGAACAACCAAAAGAGATTCTAACTCAATAGAGCGGTCCAAATAACATGGATACAGAATCTGAAAAACTGTTGAAGAAGAGTTATATAGGAAAGGTTTCACTCACTGTAGACCACTTACAGAATTAACAAAAACAGAAATTGCTACAAAAACTCAGCAGGTCTGGCAGCTTCTGTGGAGAGAAATCCGAGTTAACATTTCAGGTCCAGTGACCCTTCCTCAGAACTGATGCCTCTAGGAAAATATTGGCATAATGCGGAAGTTGGGATTGAGGGAGGGGGAAAAGATGGAGCTGAGAGGGAGAGAACAGCAATTGGGCAAAGGAATGTGTAAAGGTCAGCCTGAGAGAATGAATAGTTGCTAATGGGGTCCCTTAGTAGCCAATGGTTGTGGTTGCAGCCCAAGTGATGACAACGCTGATGCATGGGGTTGGGGTAAGGCAATGGGAGAATGCAGTCATGCCTTAAAATCATTGAACTCGACATTGAATCCTCAAGGTCGTAGAGTTCTCAAGTGGAAAATGGGGTGTTGTTCTTCCGGCATGTAGTGAGCTTCACTGGACCATTGCAGCAAGCCTAAGACAGAGGTGTTGG
>NW_025201221.1:4612-7000 GCF_004010195.1 Chiloscyllium plagiosum | reverse complement strand
TTGGCAAGTTCCACATTACAGTCACTCTCTGAACTGTGGAGGATCAGTAAGGGATGTGAGAAATCGCTTCAGGCAGAAGGAAAGAGCTAGTTGTCACCAGTACAAAGATGATTCCCTTCAGGCCCCTTAGCTTGTCTTGGTTAAGAAGACATGGACATATTGAAGGGGAATTAAGGGTTTAAGAATAGTCCCCAGATAGGCAAACAGCTGTCAGTGTCTGTGATGATGTTAGCCTTCCTCAGAACATTTGCTCAAAATGATGGCTGCTTCTCTTCCAAGTTCAGATCAATACTACTCTCAATATTCCACTTGCAAACTTCATCTATATTCAGTTTTGGCAGAACAGCAAGAAAGCAAGGTTCAGGATCAGCAACAATGTTAATTGGAATCAGGCATGCCAAGCCATCACCTTTTGAGAACATGAGATGTTTTAATTCCCTACACCGTGGAATTGTTTGTGTAAAAATGTACCTCAAAGCCGAATTCATCCCTCCTGAGGATCAATATGTGTGAGTAAAAATTAACAAAATTGCTCTTTATTTCCTCCTGTGACAAATTCTCTCCTTGCCCCACCCCTCTGCCCTCTGCTCCTGAGGAGGCATGTGTAACATAATGTAAGGTCATTCCTGGATACCTCATCCACGCAGTGACTCTTCTCGCATGAGGCTTCACAGGTTGGCCTTTCTGCTGAAACTCTCCATCCAATATTTACACCTTGTCAGAAAACTGAGGGCTGACAATTGGCTACTCAGCTCCTTGGACATTCATTTGGAGTGCTGCTTACAATTCTGGTCACCCTGCTATAGGAAGGGTATCATTAAATTGGAGAGGGTTCAGAAAAGATTTACCAGGATGTTGTCAGGGTTGGAGTGTTTGAGTTATAAGGATAGGTTGGACATGCTGGGACTTTTTTCACTGGAGCGCAGGAGGTTGAGGGGTGACCTTGTAGAGGTTTATAAAATTATGAGGGTATTGGATAAGGTCTTTTCCCCAGGGGAGGGGTGTTCAAAACCAGACAGCATGTTTTTAAGGTGACAGTAAAAAGATTTTAAAGGGACCTGAAGGGTAACATTTTCGTACAGAAGTGATTCATGTGTGGAATGAACTGCCAGAGGAAGTGGTGGATGCAGGTACAATTACAACATTTAAAAGACATTTTGGGACAGGTACATGAATAGCAAAGGTTTAGAGGTACATGGGTCAAATGCTGGCAAGTGAGACTCGTTTAGTTTGGGAATCTTGGTCAGCAAGGACTATTTGGACCGAAGGGTCTGTTTCTGAGCTGTATGACACTATGAGTCCAAACTGGAAAGGATGCAGAAAAGATGTACAAGGATGTTACTGAGACTGGAGGGTTCAAGTTAGAAGCAGAAGCTGCATAGACTGGGACTGTTTTCCCTGGAGTGTAGGAGGCTGATGGGTGGCCTTATTGACGTTTATGTAATCATGAGGGGCATAGATAAAGTGAATAGTCAAGGGTTATTCTCCCAAAGTAGGGGAGTTCAAAACTGGACGACATATATTTAAGGTGAGAGGGTAGTGCATAAACGGAATGAGCTGCCAGAGGAAGTGGTAGAGGCAAGTACAATTACTACATATAAAAAAGACCTTTTTTTTAGATTAGATTACTTCCAGTGTGGAAACAGGCCCTTTGGCCCAACAAGTCCACACTGACCCGCCGAAAAGCGCAACCCACCCAGGCCCATTCCCCTACACCTAACAATACGGGCAATTTCCCATGGCCAATTCACCTGACCTGCACATCTTTGGACTGTGGGAGGAAACCGGAGCACCCGGAGGAAATCCACGCAGACACGGGGAGAATGTGCAAACTCCACACAGTCAGTCGCCTGAGGCGGGAATTAAACCCCGGTCTCTGGCGTGGTGAGGCAGCAGTGCTAACCACTGTGCCACCGTGCTGTCCACTTTGGGCACATGTATGGAAAGGAGAAAGTGAGGACTGCAGATGCTGGAGATCAGAGCTGAAAATGTGTTGCTGGAAAAGCGCAGCAGGTCAGGCAGCATCCAAGGAGCAGGAGAATTGATGTTTCGGGCATGAACCCTTCTTCAGGAATGATGAAAGTGTGCCAAGCGGGCTAAGATAAAAGATGGGGAGGATGGACTTGGGGGAGGGGCGTTGGAAATGCGATAGGTGGAAGGAGGTCAGGGTGAGGGTGATAAACCGACCAACTCTCACAGCTACCTAGACTACACCTCCTCCCACCCTGCCCCCTGTAAAAACGCCATCCGATATTCCCAATTCCTTCGTCTCCGCCGCATCTGCTCCCAGGAGGACCAGTTCCAAAACCGTACAACCCAGATGGCCTCCTTCTTCAAGGACCGCAATTTCCCGCCAGACGTAGTCGACGATGCCCTCCACCGCATCTC
>NW_025201221.1:0-1498 GCF_004010195.1 Chiloscyllium plagiosum | reverse complement strand
TCTCTCTCTCTCTGTCTCTCTCTCTCTCTGTCTCTCTCTCTCTCTGTCTCTCTCTCTCTCTGTCTCTCTCTCTGTTTGTCTCTCTGTCTCTGTGTGTATGTGTGTGCGTGTCTCTGTCTTATGCACAAACACACACACATATATAAGTCTATGCGGTGAATATGTATTTTCAGAATTGTTTTTGCAGATACATTCTATTTTTGCTCAAAAAGCACACAACCCGCAGGTAGTCAATCCATGTGACATTTTATATATTCTTACTTTGGAAATAGAAGCAGTCTGACTCAAGATAGGGATATAGCCAGACTCTAACCACACACCTTTAATCCATTGTCAGAGCTGAGATGTCACCCTTTTTTTATAAAACCTTAAGTTGTCTCCAGAATATGACTTAAAAGAAGTTCTGTGTTTTATACACTAATGACCAGACCTGCAACCCATTCTAAAAGATGAAAAACTTAACAGCAATCTAGGTTTGTTCAATATATTATTTTAATTGCATGACGCTGTGATATTTTGCTATCAATTCTGTGTCTTATGATCCTACCCCACTAGTTACCGATGAAGGAGCAGCGCTCTGAAAGTTAGTATTTCCAAATAAACCTGTTGGACTATAACCTGGTGTTGTGAGAATTTTAACTTTGTCCACGCCAGTCCGATACTGGCATCTCCACATCATGGTTTCTTTGAATAAATTAAAGTAGTAACTCAATTGTTTGTGTATCTTCAACGCATGGATTCTGTTTCCGTTTAAAACTTTATTTTGCTTGTTTTTCTACTGTGACATACCACCTGAAGCTGCCCATCTTTGACAGATCACTTCCTACATTTATGCCCCTCTCTTCTGCAACAGCAGACAGCTTGGGTTGCTCCCATTAGTTGCATTTCATGATGTACCTGTCTTCTCTTTACCCTGTCTTTTATGTCTGACAGGTAACCTTGCAAGTCAGGCTGTCCCGTTCTCATTTATTGGTGTCTCCCTACACCACATTGGCAGCAATTGAAGAAGACAGCTCAAGGCCACTTGTAGGCAATTAAGGAAGGGCAATTCATGCTGGCTTTGTGGAAACATCCATACCCCCATGAATAAATTTGCTCAAAAATCTTTTGGTCCTTAAAGAAATGATCTTTGATAATATTTGTCTTATATAAAAAACAATGTTGGACAATAGTTATGGTTGGAGGTGTATATTGACACTACCCAGTGTGTTTTGATGCCTTAATGTGAATATTTTTGATAGTTACAGAAATGAAGCGAAATAAATGGCACCGTAGTCACCAGTATGGGTGGCATGATCGCCAACGACGACATCATCCAAGGAGATATCGGGGACACGATAGGCACTCATCAAGGGAATGGTAAAACTTTGCTACTTGTTGCTATACGAGGAAGAGCTGGCCTCACGTTCTAACATTGTATTGAGACCTTTGTCTTTGGCTGCTTGAGTAACAGTTATTGTGCTGATGGTGGTCACAACTCCATTCAGTGAGTCATACA
>NW_025201220.1:5968-7000 GCF_004010195.1 Chiloscyllium plagiosum | reverse complement strand
TGAGGGGATGTGAGCAGTAGGCTGTAATCAGCAGAAGGTTCCCTCATCCATGTTTGACATTATGTCATGAGATTCAAGAGGGTCTGGAGTCAATGTTGAGGACTCTCATTGCAACTCCTTCCCGATTGGAAATGACTGTTTCTCAGTGGGTCATGAAACTTTGGATTTCTCTGCCCCAAAGAGCAGCAGAGACTGAATTATTGACTAAATTCAAGGCTGAGAATGACCAGTACTTGAACAAGATAGGAAATCAAGAGTCATAGGAGTTGCCAGCAACATATCGCCGATGCCCAGATTAGATCAGATCAGTCATAGTGTTGCTGACTGGTGAAGCATGCATAAGAGGACCCAAGGCCTACATCTGTTCCTATTTAGAGTCATAGAGATGTACAGCACAGAAACACACCTTTTGGTCAAACTCGTCCATGCCGATCAAATATCCCAACCTAATCTAGTCCCACCTGCTAGCAGCCGGCCCATATCCCTCCAAACCCTTCTTATACATATACTCATCTAAACGCCTTTTAAATATTGCAATTGTACTAGTCTCCACCACTTCCTCTGGCAGCTCATTCCATACATGCATCACCCTCTGTGTGAAAAAGTTCCCCTTAGGTATCTTTCATATTTTTCTCTCTCACCCTAAACCTATGCCCTCTAGTTCTGGATTCCCCCGTCCCAGGGAAAATACTTTGTCTATTTACCTTATCCATGCCCCTCATTATTTTATAAACCTCTATAAGGTCACCCCTCAGCCTCTGACGCTCCAGGGAAAACAACCCTAGCCTATTCAACCTCTCCCTATAACTTAAATCCTCCAACCCTGGCAACATGCTTGTAAGCCTTTTCTGAACCCTTTCAAGTTTCACAACATCTTTCTGATCGGAAGGAGACCAGGATTGCATTGCAATATTGCAACAGTGGCCTAACTAATGTCCTGTATGACTCCAACATGACCTCCCAACTCCTGTACTCAATACTATGACCAATAAAACCAATGAAAGCCAAAGCATCATATCCTTAACATGAAAG
>NW_025201220.1:0-1060 GCF_004010195.1 Chiloscyllium plagiosum | reverse complement strand
CATTCTCAGGTTAACTGTAACAATTGGTGTTAGCTAGACAATATGTTGAAGGTAGATGGAAATGTGTTGCTGGAAAAGCGCAGCAGGTCAGGCAGCATCTAGGGAACAGGAGAATCGACGTTTCGGGCATTAGCCTGAAGAAGGGCTAATGCCCGAAACGTCGATTCTCCTGTTCCCTAGATGCTGCCTGACCTGCTGCGCTTTTCCAGCAACACATTTCCATCTCTGAGACTATGATGCAAGAGGCCGTTGGGTCATCTATTCCTCAAGGCACAATGGAGGCACTGGTAGCCCACCCATCGGGTCTATTGAGGCTACATTGTGATCAGTTAATGGTCACTTATGGTTTACACTTAATTGCCACCAGTATTTTACCGATGGAATGGAAGGATTTGTGCTATGCTGGGAGCTTTGCAATTTTAGCTGTGCAAGTTGGTGTTGGGCAAGGAGGGGGGAGACCTTCATTGAGTGTCTCCTGTCCATCAGTGGCAATGGAAGTCAAATCATTGAATGTATTTAAGAAAGAGATAGATCGGTTCTTTACTGATAGGAAGATCAAGGGTTATGGAGCAAGAATGAGGTTGACAAACATATCAGCCATGATCAACAAAAGCAGAATTGATAGACCCTAATTCTGTTCCTATATCTTTTGGTCTTATGGTGTCTTGAATATTAAACATCAGGGTTTCATAAGAACGTGAGATATAAATTCACGTTCATCTCAGTAAACTAAAAATTAGATAAGTTTTAAAATTATTTGGGTATTTTCAGATTTTTCCATGTTAGGGTTTTGACATCTGGCAGCATATTGGTGTTTGATTGTGTTTCCCTGCTTATAAAAATAGCTGACTCTATAAACCAGACCACAGTGAAAACTACAGCAGTTCAGCAGCAAATTCTTTTTTAAAAAACCACAGTTTTTTTTGTGAAGAGAGAAAAAGTAAAATTCTTTACATTAAAAGAGTATGAGCTAGCAGAATGAATTTCAAATTCCACTGAAAGTAACAGCAAATCTGGCTTCCACAGGTTATATGTTTAATACCAGCTCTCATAGCAACAG
>NW_025201219.1:5980-7000 GCF_004010195.1 Chiloscyllium plagiosum | reverse complement strand
TAAATGAATAGGAAGGGATTAGAGGGGTATGCTGCCAAATGGGACTAGGTCAGATTGGGATATCTGGTCGGCATGGATGAGGTGGACCAAAGGGACTGTTTCCATTTTGTACTCTAGGTTGATACAGAAGACAGTGGAATTCTGACATTTCTCACTACAGCTTCAATTCAGTCTCTTTATGGCAGGCCCCTCTCTCTGTGTCATCACTAATAGAGAAAGCCCCTCCCTGTGTCATCACTAACAGACATCACAAGCATTGTGACTGCGTGGGAAGTGAGTGCGCCCCCTATGGTTGTGATGACAATAAACACATCTGCAAAATAAACCATGAGACGCCATTGAATTGCTCCACCTAGTGGCCATGCAAAACAAAAATGATGTTACTAAACCTGGGGTTAGGCATTTCTGTAGCGGCTTTTATGGTTCTAGCATCAAGTCATCGAGTTGTACAGCATGTACCAAAACACTTTGCCACCAATGAAACACCTCGGAAAACCAATCATTGGACGTACATGCAACAGCAAATCTCATACAGCAACCTCTCACAAAGCAGCAATGCGATAAATGACACTCAATCTGATTGAATGATGTAGGTTTGAGGACAGAACATCATGAATCCACGTTCCCTCCTTGTGTTTTGGTATGGTATCGTAGTTCAGTTTCCCCATGGAAGGAATAGACCCCATTTTCTGAATTCTAGTTAGAATGGAAGATATTGTGCAGAAAGGGTGTTTTCGTTTTTGACTTCCTGAGACATTACCTGGAGAGTTAAGATCAATTATAAAGTGCAGATTAATGAGGATTAAAAGTGAGGGTAACTGTAGGGACAAAACATAGTGCCCATTCAAAACAATACATTCTGTCCTTGTTTTTTCATCATAGTTGATTTGATGTTTATTTATACATTTATGTTGAAATGATTATTTAACTTGTCAAAGCTATTGATAAGATCCACCAATGCAATTATCTCTTCCTCTCTATGGTGTTTGGTAAATAAAGGCACCCTTCAGATTGTAGAAA
>NW_025201219.1:0-426 GCF_004010195.1 Chiloscyllium plagiosum | reverse complement strand
AAGGATATTGTTTTCTTCTGAGGACAGTGCTGACTGTAAAATCCTCATTCCCAGGAAGCAGGACTGCCTAGCTTATGGAAAGTATTCAAGTTTGATCTTCATAGCATGGACAAAGGAGCCAATGTTTATTTTGAACGGACAGGAGTGGAATGTTCAACCACAATCAGATCAGCGATGATCTCTCAATAGTACAGCAGGTTCGAGGGATGCAATAGCCAGTTGCTGTTCTTAACTTGTATAGCTTTCTTAGCCAATCCTTCGAGGCTGCTATTGTGCCCGAGGAAGACGATTCAACCACCCAGGATTGTTACCCTCGAATAGAACATTAATTTTCTCTAGAATGCAAAGCAGAATCAGGATTACGTAATTGAGCACAGAATGAGCCCGATAAAGCTTCAACACGAAGGTAGTAAAAATTCGGGATAA
>NW_025201218.1:6456-7000 GCF_004010195.1 Chiloscyllium plagiosum | reverse complement strand
TGAATGCAACCAGAATGCAGTTTGTCTCATAACTCAGCCTTTTAAATCTTGAACAAGTGCTATAGACATCTGCAGAATGTTCCAGATGAAGTAATATTAAAGATCCAAGAGTACTATTAAATGTTTACTATGCTGAAGTGTCCCTTATTAGAACACTTGGACACCCTGGAGACCAGAGGTGATGGTGGTGGAATTGTAATGTCACTACTGTAGTAATCCAAAGGCCCAGGCTCGTGGTCTGGGACTTCAGCAGCTGGTGGAATTTAAAAGGAATTTTAAAAACTATCGCAATGTTATAAAACCCATCTGGTTCACTAAAGAACAAGTCTGCTGTCCATTCCTGGTCTGGTCTACCTGTCACTCAGGTCACAGAACAATGTATTTTTTTTATTGTGGAACATGGGAGTCGCGAGCTGGACCAGCAGTTATTGTCTGTTTCTATTACCCTGAAGAAGGTAGTGGTGAACTGGTGAGGTTGTTGTGTTGTAGATGAGATTGTTTGGGGAGTGTGGGGTTGTTGTTTGGGGAGTGTGGGGTTGTTGTT
>NW_025201218.1:0-4154 GCF_004010195.1 Chiloscyllium plagiosum | reverse complement strand
TAGGTCATAAATAGATCCAAGATAAGCTAGCCAAATGACTTCAAAATTAGAGTGAAGATAGGAGGCTGAGGGTGGTAGAGGACTGCTTTTCAGACTGGAGACCTATGTCCAGTGTTGTGCCACAAGGAACAGTGCTGAATCAACTACTTTTCATTATTTATATCAATGATTTGAAGGTGAATATTTGCCTGTTTATTGTGTTTACAGATTACATTAAAATTGGAGATGCAGTGGCCAGCAAGGTTTACCTCAGAGTACAATGGGACATCAATCGGAGGAGTGACAGATGGAGTTAAATTTAGATAAATGTGAAGTGTTGCATTTTGGTCAAGTAAAATAGTTCAGAACATACGCAATTAATGATAGGGCTCTGCGGAGTATTGATTAACAAAACTGTGCAGGCTCAAAGATCCTTAAAAGCGGAGTCGTAGGTAGACAGGGTGGTGAAGAAGGGGTTTGGTATGCTTGCCTTTATTGGTCAGTGCATTGAGTGTGCGAGTTGGGAGATCATGTTGTGACTGGGCAGGATGTTGGTGAGGCTAGATTTAGAATACTGTATTTAATTCAGTTAGATCAGCCACAGTAAGTATGTTAATAAACTTCAAAGGGTGCAGAAAAGATTTATAAGGATATTTCCGGGAGTGGGGGTTTTGAGGTATGGGGGAGGCTGGACAAATTGGGGCTTGTTTACTCTGGAGCATCGGAGTCCGATGCGTGACATCATGGACGTTTATAAAATCATGAGCGGCATGGACAGTCTGAATAGCCAATGTCATTTTCCCAGGATGGGGGAGTACAAACCTATAGGACAAAGGCTTAAGGTGAGGGGAGAAAGACAGTAAAGGGACAATATTTTCATCCAGATTGTGGATTTCATTTTAATTTATTTCATCCAAAGTTTCATCCAACATTTAAAAGGCATCACGTTGTGCATATTATTAGGAAGGATTCACAGGGATATGGGCCTAATGCTGACGAATGGGTTGAGATCAGATTGGGATGTCTGGTTTAAGTGGACAGGGTTCGCTGCTATATGACATTGTAAGAGAGATGAAGAGAAATGCCAGAAGGGCATTTGAGTGGGAATTCTCTTCCCCAGCGGTATGTGGTGCCTCTTTGTTCATATTTATTCAAACTGAATTCATTAATATTTGACAGAGAATGAGTTGTGGATAATGGAATACAGAGAGGAAAGTGGAACTGAGACCACAACCTGTTATTCCACAATCCTAGTGCCTGGTGGAGCAGTTTAATAGTGTCGAATGACCTAATCTTGTTCTTGAGTGTAATGCTCCATTGTTCCATTCAGCCCCTCCAACCTGCTAGACAGGAGCAGTTGGAGGCCACTTACTGTATCATCTGGTGCACAGAAACAGGGAAGACCATTCAGAGATCTTTCAGTGATCTAGATCCCCTGACTCTCTCGAATAGAGAATTCCTGACATTCACTACCCTCTGCTTGAAGAAACCATTGCTCTGCTTATATACGATGACCTATTGATATGAGTGAGAGAGGTGAATACAAGGGATTAGCTAAGTGCGACTGGCCCTGGTATCAGGGCAGTATTTAACGGAGGATAACATGAAGGACCCTAAGCAAAATTGCACTTCATCAGAATCCGTTGCAGCCTCTCCGCTGTTTGGAGTCATTCACAGCACAAGTGAAGTTGTTTATCATCATTGGGCATCAATCATCTCAGCTGTGGGATATCACTGCAGGAGATCCTCAATGTAGCTTCCTCAGCCCAGGCCTCTCCAGTTTCCCTGCCGTGTGGAATCAGGCCATTCAGCCCATTGAGTTGACACCGATCACCGAGTGGTGATATTCACGATAGGTTGCACAATATGCAGAATACTTCGCCATCCCTCGGGTTCTAAATCAGTCTGTGTCCACGCGCAACAAGATCTGTACAGCATTCAAGCCTGTGCTGTTTAACTGCCGTTGACATTTATGTAACAGCGCTGCCAGGCACTGCACGTTTCGACAGTAAACGAAGGAGTTCACTCTGCACCTCAATTTTGCTTCATAAGAATGTGGGAAAGTCATTCAGTCCATCAAAACGATTGTGAAAAAACAGAGACAGCCCATTCCGTCCCTTTGCCTGTTACATAGGAAGCTGAAAAATGTGTTGCTGGAAAAGTGCAGCAGGTCAGGCAGCATCCAAGGAGCAGGAGAATCGACGTTTCAGGCATAAGCCCTTCTTTAGGAATATTGTGAAGATATTGCAAGTTGTATTTTAAAAGTATACGGGAACGTATATACACATCTTCAAATCTAGTGGCCCAATTTGTTCTGAAAGAAATGGTTGGGTCTCCAGCATCTGCAGTCCTCACTTTCTCCCTGTTACACAGGAAGACAAGCTCTCTGTCCAACACTACACGTCACTTACACAGCGTCAGAAAGAGACAAATTTACACTCGGAGTCATTTACAAAGGAACAGGAAGGGGTCATTCAGCATTAACGTCACTAACCCAGGAACAGGAAGGTTTCAGAGATGGTCCAAGATCACAAACAAATGGAGCAGGGACTGAACAGATAGCCTGCTCCACTTTGTACCTCGTGGCTATATTACTCCTCGTACATATGTGTGACATTAACATGGTTTCCTGGGAGTAAGAATGAAGACAATTTTTTAACCAGTTTCAAAGTTATCTTCTATCGCTGAGAGAGCAGACCCATGTTCTCTCTAGAAGTCAGAAGCTGGTGGTGAATGGCTAACTCTTGCACAATGAAGGTATTATGGCTAGTGACAGGACTGTGTACAACGTAACATTGATTGCAGAGGCACACAGTAACTGTACATGAAAGTGTTCAGAGTTCATTCAGAGCCTGTACCTTACTGTCAATCGAAATGATGTCTTTGCACAGGCACATAAACTATCAGGAATCGACCATCCTAAAGAAAGTATGGAGTTTCTTACCTTATCAATGGCTGCTTGAGACATAATGAGGGTCCGTCCATAATCATCAAGTTTCAAGTTCTTATTCTCTCTCAGCGCTGCAGATTAAACAGATAGTCACTACATTCTCTCCTTATGGTAAAATCATGCCAGGGTTCAGTCTGGTGAAACTCCTTTGCACTGTCTCGGTGACATGGAGATCATTATTTATAAAGCAGACTCAGCTGTACACAATATCCTAAATACTGGCTCAACAGAACACTATCATTGAATAAGATACATTTATTCTGTTACTTTAATAATTTTCCATGACGGACCACCTATCTTTTCCGGTTATAATTACTTCCTACCTCGTAAGAATGTTGTTAGTGACTTATGACTAAAGACATCCAGGTCCTTTTCAACAACAGCCCTTCCCAACCTCTCAACATTTAGTAAAGTTAAATGTCAATAATGTTATTTGTTGTTAACATCTGAATCATTTTTATTTCTTGTGCACAGCTATTGCACAAGAACTCATCCTTCTGAGACCCCCCTAAGCCTTCCATCCAGAGAAAAAAAAATCTATTCTGTTCATTTTGTCCATTATCCAATTTTTAATACATACGGTGTACATTCCTCCCTTACCTACCCATGGACTCTAACATTCTCCACCAACCTGCACTCAACAATGTCAAACTTCATCTGATAATTCGATTACTCCACTCCCGCTGGTTTTCAATTGTCAAAGACACAACAGACAGAGTCCACAAACTCCAGCAGGTTTATCAAAGATTCCCTTTACTGAATCTAGGCCAAATCTATCACATCATATCATTATTTTCCAAGTGTTCAGTTGCCACATTCTTACAAAAGGTTCCAACGTTTTTCTCACAGTTGACATCAAGCTATTTAGTTTTCTGTTTGTCCTCTCCGTCCTGTTTTAAATGTTTAGATTTACAATAGCTGCTTTCCAGTCTGCAGGATCCTTTCTCGTATGTAACCACCTTTGAAGAATAATCAGTAATTCTTTCGCTAGCTCTATTGCCACCTTCTCGATATTCTGGGATATAGCTCAGCAGAACCCGCACCTTACCAACCTTCAGTTCGATTAGATTTTCAAAAACATACCCTTCATTAATTCTAGTTTCGTGCAGTTCCTCATTTTCTGCAGTCCTGCTGTTCCCTAGTATATCTGGGAGTTTGCTTCTGTACCTTCCTCAGGGACATACACTCAATGTCTTCCTCTCAGCTGGCAGATGGCTTCTGACAG
>NW_025201217.1:5908-7000 GCF_004010195.1 Chiloscyllium plagiosum | reverse complement strand
GCAGTCAGCAACAGCTTGCGGAATGGGTGAGAGATGGTCCCTAAGACAGGCAGTCAGCAACAGGTAGGGGAATGGATGAGAGATGGCCCTGAGAAAGGCAGTCAGCAACAGCTAGGGGAATGAGTGAGAGATGGCCCTGAGACAGGCAGTCAACAACAGCCAAGGGAATGGGTGAGAGATGGTCCCTGAGAAAGGCAGTCAGCAACAACTAGAGGAATGGCTGAGAGATGGTCCCCGAGACAGGCAGTCAGCAACAGCTAGAGGAATGGGTGTGAGATGGCCCTGAGAGAGGCAGTCAGCAACAGCTAGAGGAGCAAGTGAGAGATGATCCCTGAGACAGGCAGTCAGCAACAGCTAGAGGAATGGGTGAGAGATGGTCTCTGAGACAGGCAGTTAGCAACAGCTAGAGGAATGGGTGAGAGATGGTCCCTGGGACAGGCAGTCAGCAACAGCTAGAGGAGCGGGTACGAGATGGTTCCTGAGACAGGCAGTCAGGTACAGCGAGAGGAATGGGTGAGAGATGGTCCCTGAGACAGGCAGTCAGCAACGGCTAGAGGAGTGAGTGGGAGATGGCCGCTGAGACGGGCAGTCAGCAACAGCTAGAGGAATGGGTGAGAGATGATCCTGATACAGGCAGTCAGCAACAGCTAGAGGATTGGGTGAGAGATGACCCTGAGACAGGCAGTCAGCAACAGCTAGAGGAGTGGGTGAGAGATGGTCCCTGAGACAGGCAGTCAGCAACAGCTAGAGGAGTGGGTGAGACATGGCTCTGAGACAGAGAGTCAGCAACAGCTAGGGAAGTGGGTGAGAGATGGTCCCTGAGACAGGCAGTCAGCAACAGCTACGGGAATGGGTGAGAGATGGTCTCAGAGACAGGCAGTCAGCAACAGCTAGCGGAATGGGTGAGAGATGGTCGCTGAGACAGGCAGTCAGCAACAGCTATGTGAATGAGTGAGAGATGGTCCCTGAGACAGGCAGTCAGCAACAGCTAGAGGATTGGGTGAGAGATGACCCTGAGACAGGCAGTCAGCAACAGCTAGAGGATTGGGTGAGAGATGACCCTGAGACAGGCAGTCAGCAACAGCTAGAGGA
>NW_025201217.1:0-260 GCF_004010195.1 Chiloscyllium plagiosum | reverse complement strand
ACAGGAGAATCGACGTTTCGGGCATAAGCCCTTCTTCAGGAATTCTGAAGAAGGGCTTATGCCCGAAACGTTGATTCTCCTGTTCCTTGGATGCTGCCTGACCTGCCGCGCTTTTCCAGCAACACATTTTCAGCTCTGATCTCCAGCATCTGCAGTCCTCACTTTCTCCTTTATTATTTTATTGTCAACCACTGGAAGGTTTTCTAACTCATCCTCCATCCCTATCTTCATTGTCATTTTATTATTAGTGCACCAACAGA
>NW_025201216.1:6913-7000 GCF_004010195.1 Chiloscyllium plagiosum | reverse complement strand
CACGTGTATGGAATGAGCTGTCAGAGGATGTGGTGGTGGCTGGTACAATTGCAACATTTAAGAGGCATTTGGATGGGTATATGAATA
>NW_025201216.1:6028-6867 GCF_004010195.1 Chiloscyllium plagiosum | reverse complement strand
GACTAGATTGGGTTGGGATATCTGGTCGGCATGGACGGGTTGGACCGAAGGGTCTGTTTCCATGCTGTACATCTCTATGATTCTATGACTCTCTCTCTCTCTCTGTGAGCTGCTGTTCTCTCTCTCTCCTCTCTCTGTGAGCTGCAGTTCTATCTGTGTGTGTCTGTGTGTGTGTGTGTGTGTGAGCTGTAGTTCAGTCCCCCCCCTCTCTCTCTCTCCCTCTCTCTGTGAGCTGCTGTTTTGTCCCTCCTTTTTTCTCTGTGTGAGCTGCTGTTTTGTCCCTCCTTTTTTCTCTGTGTGAGCTGCTGTTTTGTCCCTCCTTTTCTCTCGGTGAGCTGCTGTTTTGTCCCTCCCTCTCTCTCTCTGTGTGAGCTGCTGTTTTGTCCCTCCTTTTCTCTTTCTGTGTGAGCTGCTGTTTTGTCCCTCCCTCTCTCTCTCTCCCTCTCTCTCTGTGAGCTGCTGTTTTGTCCCTCCCTCTCTCTCTCTCTCTCCGTGAGCTGGTGTTTAGACCCTCCTGTCAGGAGGAGGATTGAGCAGAGACCTCCCTGTGGCTGGGTGCAGACTGTCCCAGGGTGAA
Source organism: Chiloscyllium plagiosum (assembly GCF_004010195.1). NCBI lineage: Eukaryota > Metazoa > Chordata > Chondrichthyes > Orectolobiformes > Hemiscylliidae > Chiloscyllium > Chiloscyllium plagiosum. The sequence continues at coordinate 6,290 of NW_025201216.1, read as the reverse complement.
ACACGGGGAGGGGGAAGGGACCAGGCCGAGAAAAGGATGATCTCAGCAGGAATGAGCCGAGGGAGAGAGACCCAATTCCTAGTGCTGGCAGGACGGTGGCACCGGGTTTTACTGCAGCATCCCACATTCCCGGCTGGAAGTGAGTTTGCAATTTGCTGAGCGGTGAGTGAGCGGTGAGCACTCTGTATACCCACCTACCCCCTCCCTAAATCCCACCTACCCCCTCCCTAAATCCCAACTACCCTCTTCCTAAATCCCACCC
>NW_025201216.1:0-1702 GCF_004010195.1 Chiloscyllium plagiosum | reverse complement strand
ATAACTGCCATCTATCACATACTGTTGCTGTTGCAAATTCCTCGTTGCTTCTAACTGTCTCTCCAACCAATCCATTCGATCTGGTAAGATTCACAACCAACAGTGTTTATGGCAAATATAATCTGCAGTAACCCTTAAACTCTCTTTAAACTCCCACATCTGACAAGAAGTGCATATCACTGCAAAGGCCATTTTTGCTCCTTCACAATCTACAGACCCAGAAAATAACACCGTCTTATTCCTCTCCAAAACACTGCCCCAGGTTAAATTAATAGCAATGGCTTATATTTTAAGTTTAATCAAGAGACTTATCTCCAAAACCATATAATCAAGAAAGAACCCACTGTACTTACTAATACAGCCTTTCTCTTGGTCAGACTTAAAACAACAATTATTCACATTTTACTTAATTGTTGTAAATTTACACATGATGACCCCTTTCCCATACGTTTCATGCTGGGTGGGTGCTTTGTCAGCCAGACTGAAACCGACGTGCCTCAACTTGTGAAAGTACAATCTCTCGGTCTAATGAAGAACTCCAGGCAGGCTTGATGAAAGGTCTGTTGCCTTAATCCTCCCTCGTCCGTAGATCCATTCTGGCAACTTTCCCAGATCTGAAGACATCTGAGAGTTTAATTATCCAACTCCCTACCCCTGCGCCACCCTACAAGATTAGGTGTTAGCTGGGTCTTAGGCTGCACTCTGATCAATTGTCGTTCAATCTGAGAGAGGTTTTAGTTTAATCAGAGTTGTTAAGGGATATGGGCCAAAGTCAGCTCTGTGGCGTTTAGCCACAGATGACGCCATGATCTCTTTGAATGGCAGAGCAGCGTGTAGGGTCTGAAAGGAGACCTACTTTGGTTCTTGTGTTCCCATGTCTGAGCCAGAAAGCTGTGGGTTCAATCTTGCGCCTTAAAGCTTCCCCCCCCACCCCCAACGTCTGCTATCAGAGCTACCACCTCTCAGTTCAGACGTTAAACGGTCTTTCTCCCCAGTGGAGGGTGGAATAAAACCAATCCCTGTTATAGGATGATGATGACTAGGTTATAAATGTGAATATTGGGGGTCTAGGGGGTCTCTGTGAATATTGTTTGGTGCAAAATCCAATCGACGAAGATAAATACAAAATCAAAGAGAGCATCCTCTTCCGGGCTATGTTGTTTCTCCTCTGGAGCAGAGCCAAAATCCCATTGTTTCGATAAACAGCAGGGAGGTTCCAGCCCAGTGTTTAATTTTCCATCAACAGCTCATCGGCTGTTACGGTTTTCAGGAGCTTGCTGTGTGAGTTGGCGGCCATGTTCCCAACAGCTTCGTTGGTCAAGGAGTGCTTCAAAGGCAACAGGCCAACTAATCTGAATCACTGCCAACTTTCATGGAAAAGTACAGGCCCTTTGGCCCTCGATGCTGTACCAGCCTTCTATCCTACTCTAAGATCAGACCCTTCATTGTCCTATCTTCCATGTGCCTTTCCAAGAGTTGCTTAAATGTCCCTAATGTAACTGACGCTACTCCCACCGCTGGCAGTGCATTCCACACACCCACCACCCTCTGTGTAAAGAACCTCCCTCTGACATCTCCCCTAAAGCTTCCTCCAATCACCTTAAAATTATACCCCCTCATGATAAACATTTCCCCGTGGGAAAATCTACTCCCACCGCTGGCAGTGCATTCCACACACCCACCACCCTCTGTGTAAAGAACC
>NW_025201215.1:0-7000 GCF_004010195.1 Chiloscyllium plagiosum | reverse complement strand
CTGGGGCTGTTTTCCCTGGAGCATCGGAGGCTGAGGGGTGACCTTATAGAAGTCTATAAAATCATGAGAGGCATGGATAGGGTAAATAGATAAGGTCTTTTCACTGGGGTAGGGGAGTCCAGAACTAGAGGGTATAGATTTAAAGTGAGAGTGAAAAGATTTAAAAGGGACCTAAGGGGCAACTTTTTCACGCAAAGGGTGTTGCCTGTATGGAATGCGCTGCCAGAGGAAATGGTGGAGGCTGGTACAATTACAACATTTAAAATGCATCTGCATGAGTATATGAATAGGAAGGTTTAAAATGATATGAGCCTAATGCTGGGAAATGGGACTAGATTAATTTAGTATATCTTATAGCATGGACGAGTTGGACCCAAAGGGTCTGTTTCCGTGTTGTACATCTCTCTGACTTTATGACTATTTCTGAGAGTGTGTGAGAGAGGAGACAAGAAGAAAGGAGTCCATGATGTAGGAGTAAAGGGAGTAGCATGGGATAAATAAAGAAACAACATCAATAAAAAAGGAAAGTAAGTTGAAAATCAAAAGCTGCAAAGAAAACCAAAACGGTTATACATTACAGTCTGAATTTATTAAATTCAATGTTGATTCCTTTGGAAAATTAGAGCACAATTAGAATCAAATTAGAGTGTCTTTTCAAAGATGTGGTGCTATTCCTATAATTTATGTTCAGTTTTATGAAATACCATAGGAGATCCAAGATAGAGAGGTCAGAATAGGAGCAAGGTGGTGAACTAAAACAACAGGCAACTAAAAGTTGGATCCATGCTTGTGGAGGTGCTGGTGTTGGACTGGGGTGGACAAAGACTTTTACGAACTTTCACCCGATAAAGGGGCAGTGCTCCAAAAGCTTATAAACCTGTTGGACTATAACCTGGTGTCATGTGACTTCTGACTTTGTATTATTCTGTAAAGTGGTCACCCAGTCTGTATTTGGATTTCCTAGAGTCAAGGAGACCATGTGTTGAAAGAAATATATGCAAAACATCTTTTCACCTGTAATGAGTGTTTAGGACCTTGGGCAGAGAAGAGGGAGGATGTAAAAGGGCTTCTATCAATTTTATTGCATTTCCATGGAAACGTGCTATGGGAAGTAGAGGGGGTGTTGCTGATGATTAAGGAGTGGAACAGGTTGATGTGGAAGTAACAGATTCTTTGAAATGCTGACCTCGGGATGGAAGGCAAGGTGCGTTTGGTAATGATATATGAAGCTGAAGGTATTGAAATTAGGTGAGGTTGCTGGAACGTAAGATGAGGACTGTCTATGTCGCGCTGCAGCCTGCAATAGTCCCCGATACTATCGACGACGCTTCCAACCTTTGTGTCATCTGCAAATTTACTAACCCACCCCTCAACCTCATCAGCCAAGTCATTTATAAAAACTACAAAGAGCAGAGCCCAAGAACAGAGCCCTGTGGGACATCACTCAACTGACCTCCAGGCAGAATACTTTCCATCTACAACCACTCTCTGCCTTCTGTCAGCCAGCCAATTCTGAATCTAGACAGCCAAGTCTCCCTGTATCCCATTCTTCCTGACTTTATGAATGAGCCGACCATGGGGAACCTTGATATACACTACATCCACAGCTTGACCTTCGTCGACCTGACTTGTCACCTCCTCAACTAACTCAATAAGATTAGTTAGGCATGACCTGCCCCTCACAAAGCCATGCTGACTGCCTTTAATCACACTGTGCTTTTCCAGATAGTCATAAATCCTAACTCTCAGAATTCTTTCCAAAACTTTGCTGCCCACAGACGTAAGAATGACTGGTCTGTAATTGCCAGGGATTTCCCTATTACCCTTCTTGAAAAGAGGAACAACATTCACCTCCTTCCAATCCTCTTGTACAATCCACGTGGAGAGTGACGAGGCAAAGATCTTCGCCAGCGGCTTATCAACCTCCTTTCTCGCTTCCCGGAGCAGCATAGGATAAATCTGGTCTGGCCCTCGGGACTTATCAATCTTAATGTTTTCCAAAATCTCCAGCACATCAACTTCATCAATCTTGATGTATTCAAGCCTGTATCCCAGCTCCTCAAAGTTCTCATTTCCAACAAGGTCCCTTTCCTTCATGAAAACCAAAGCAAAAAACTCATTTCGGGCTTCCCCTATCTGCTCAGACTCCATGCACAAGTTCCCTACGCTATCCCTGATCGGCCCTACCTTCTCCCTGATCATTCTCATATTCCTCACGCATGAGTAAAATGCCTTTGGGTTCTCCCTAATTCTTCTTGCCAAGCCTATTTCATGCCCCCTCCTGGCTCTCCTCAGCCCATTTCTCAGCTCCTTTCTAGCAAGCCTGTAATCCTCTAAAGCTATGCTAGATCCTTACTTCCTTCACCTTACATAAGCTGCCTTCTTCCTTTTGACGAGAGGCTCCTCTGTTCTCGTCATCCAAGGTTCCTTAATCTTACCCCTTCTTACCTGTCTCAGAGGAACGAATTTGTGTATCACTCAACAACTGCTCCTCACACAGTCTCCACATGTCTGCTGTGCCCTTTCTGTGGAACAATTGCTCCCAGTCTGTACTTCCCAACTCCTGTCTGACAGTGTGATAATTTCCTTTTCCCCAATTAAATATCTTCTCTTGATAACTGCTCCTTTCCCTCTCCAAGGCTATGGGAAATATGAGGCAGTTGTGGTCACTGTCACCAAAGTGCTCTCCCACTGCGAAATCTGACACCTGTCCTGGCTCATTGCCGAGCACCAAATCCAAAATGGCCTCTCCCCTCATCAGTCTGTCTATATACTGAGTAAAGAAACCCTCCTGAACACACCTGACAAAAACGGCGCCATCCAAACCATCTGGACTAAGGATATTCCAGTCGTCCATCCAGGTCTTTTTTCATATATTAGTCCTACCATCCCAGAAATCAGCTTGATAAACCTTCAGAGTGGTGAACAAAACCTTCAGATCTTGTTGCAATTTGCCATTCCAAATCTATTGCCATTTGGGTAATCTGTATTGCTGTTTCTGCTGTCAAAAGCAGATAGTCTCACATTTATTCACAGTATACTACATTTACCATACATTTGCCCACTCACTCAATTTGTCCAAATTGCACTGAAACGTCTTTGCATTCTTGTCATTCACCCTCCTACTCAGCTTTGTCTGTTCTCCAAACATGGGGATATTTCACTTAGTTCTCTCATCTATGTCATTAAAATATCTAAATCATATATTGCAAATAGCTGGGGTCTAAGCAACAATCCATGTGATACTACACTCATCACCATCTACTCGGAAAATGATTCATTTATTCCTGCTCATTGTTTCCTGTTTGCCACCATTTCTCTGCCTGGCATAGCTAGAACTCAGTGGTCAGTATGGTGGTCAAATACTTTCAAAGAAATAGAAAATTTTATATTATCATGTCACATGTGCCATGAACAGTTAGGTGTCAACTGAACTGTTAATACCTTCAAAACTTTCATAAAGATCTTCACAGAAGAGAAAAAAACCATGAAACTGGTGAATGAAATATACCGGACTGACCCTTTCATATACTTCAAAAATGGAGCTCCTGTGTAAGCAGTACATTGATTTCCAAATATTACCTTCCCTTACTGTATTTTCCCTCTGAGATAGGAGCAGAAAGCAGTTCAGCGTTGGAGAGAAGACATACTTCGATTGCGATTTTAAATGGACCAACTATGACTAAATACAACTACAGTGGATTCAGTGATTTGAGCACTGAAACAACACTACACAGCCCACAGTTTCTCATAAGAATTAAGCTTTAGATAACAGACTTCAATTTGTGAACAAAGGACTTAATACATTCACCACAAAGGCAGTTATAAACCAGGTGTCAAGTATTCCACTACATTTACTGTCCAATGGAGAAATAGTGGTAAAGTTCTTCATGCCCAAAAATGCAGCCTGGGAATTAGCATTTTAGTAGCTATAGATCAACACCATCGAACAATGAATAGTCGCTGGTAGGACTCATAGGAAACATAGAAACATAACAAATAAGTGCAGGAGTAGGCCATTTGGCCCTTCCACCTGCACCACCATTCAATACAATGATGACTAATCATGCCACCTCAGTATCCCATTTTCGCTTACTCTCCACACCTTGATTCCTGCAGCTATGAGGGCTATATCCAACTCACTATTGAATGTATCTAATGAACTAGCCCCAAGATCTTGCTGTGGGAGAGAATTCCGCAGGTTCACAACTCTGAATGAAGAAATTCTTCCTCATCTCAGTCCTGAATGACTTACCCCTTATTCCTAGACTGTGACCCCTAGTTCTGGACTTACCCAACATCGAACACATTCTTCCTGCATCTGGCCAGCCTAGTCCCATCAGGATATTATGTTTCTAAGGAAGAAGATTAAAAACAGAAATGCCATTACTGATGTGCAGTGTCAGACTGTGCATACTGTCTGAGAACCAACAGATGATCAAGGAGATAGAAAATGATCACAGAAGAAAGAAAAATAATGTGGTATAACATTAAACACAGGACAAAGCACTGTTGACTTTGACACCAGGTCAGAAAAGCTGGAAAAGGGACAGATAGACAGAAAGAACTGATCAGTCAAGTTATGAGTATAAGAACAAAAAGCAGGAGGTAGGCCATTCAGCTCCTCACGCCTGTTCCTCCATTTAGTAAGACCATGCCTGATCTGATAGTATCTTTATCTTTAAACTATGCTACTGCACAGGCTGCTCGGCATGTCCTGACTTCTGGTTCCTCAGAGGTACATTTGGAAGAAAAGAAAATTAGAGGAATGTAGCTTCAAACCACGTTCCTGCCTGATCTGATAACTATTCACCTTCTTGCTTACCAAGAATCCATACACCTCTGCCTTAAAGCTATTCAAAAACTCTGAACAGAGCTCCAAAGACTCTCAATTTTCTGAGAGAAATTTTTTTGCGATATCTCTGGGCATACCATTGTTTTTTAATCAGTGAGACCAGTATTCAATTTCCCCACCACAGAGAACATCCTCACCAGATTTACTCTGTTAAGATTCCCCCTCTGAACTATTTAAGATTCATTTATATTTTCTTTACATCAAATGATCAGGTTTGCACACAGTACTCTTGACGTAGTCTCACCACTGTTCTATATAATTAAATCATAATCTTTTTTTTATTCAATTCCATTCGCAATAAATGATAACATTTTATTGACTTTTCCAATTACTCTGGTGTACCTGCACTATAGCCTTTGGCAATTCTTGCACTGGGGCACCCAGATCCCTTTGCATGTCCGAGCAATGAATCCCCAAACATTCAGATATCATACTTCTGTTTCACTCTTCCATCAAAATGGGCAATTTCACATTTTCTCACATTCTGCTCCATTTGTCAGATCTTTGCCCATTGAACTAACCTATCTATCTATGTCTCATTGTCTCTCCTCATCTGTCATTCAAAGTGTAGTTTCCTATCTATCTTCGTTCATCAGCAAATTTGAAAACCATACTTTTATCCTTTCATCTAAGTAAATTGTATGAATTGCAAGCAGTTGAGGTCCCACCATCAATTACTGTAGCACATTACTCCTTACATCTTGCTTTACATGTGAAGAAAAACTAAAATAAAGAAAAACTCTTTGCTTCCTGTGAGCATACTGGTGTGGCTGGATTATCTGCTCCACCATGAGCTTTTATTTTCTACAATACTCTATAAAAGTGCACTTTATCAATTGCCTCCATGAAACTTAAGAAGAGTACATCTACTGTTCCACTTTATCCCCATCAAATGTTATTTCCTCAAAGAACTCTAACAGATTGATTAAACATGATTTCCCTTTCATAGATCATGTTGGCTCTGCCTCATTATCCAAGTGACCTGTTACAACTTCTTTAGTAATAGCTTCTTAGCTTTTCTGTATGACAGATGTTAAGCCAACATGTAGTTTCCTGCTCTCTGTCTTTTTCTATGAAAAGATTACATTTGTTATCTTCCAATTTTATAGACCATCCACAAATCTAGGGAGTATTGGAAAATTAAAGCCAATGAATCAACTATTTCACTCCTCACTTCTTTTATGGCTTTTGGGTAAAATCCATCAAGGCCAAGACAGTTGTCAGCCAGAGGTTCCACAATTTGCTTGGTATCACCTCCGGCTGACAACTGTCTTGGCCTTGATGGATTTTACCCAGAGTTCATATATAGTTCATATGCCTTAAGGAACGTTCAACAGAAAAAATATCTTACTCAATCCAAGAAGTGACAGCAAGTATGATTACCCCAGGATGTGAGACTGAGGTAACTGTATTACACTGAGTGAAATGTAGAATGTTATAGGGAGTTACAGAAATGGAGGAGAACCATCTTCTCTTATGGAAATCAAATTCACCAGATTGGGATGACCTGACAAAGTTTTAAACTGTCTTAATCACTGACATTCAAACTTTCAGGGTGGGGCTGGGGAGACAGTGATATTGATGTTAATGTTAATAATGAAAATGTTAATAATCAAAAAGATGTAGCTGGGACCATATAAAGTTTACATGTAAATAACAGAAGAGAAAAACTTGAGAGACATTAGGTAAATTGTGATGTGAATATGCTAATAAGGACGATGTAATTAATGCTGTAACTCTGATATCAGCAGAGCAGGGCGAATCGGGAAGACTGCAGAGGGGTCCAGGGGATATGATGTGGAGCAGGGATAAGACACTGCATTCAAGAGCTGCATTTAGTAACATGTTTATATACAAAAATGTAAATAAAAAGAACGACAATATTCAAGAGAGTGAGAAGGTCTTACTCTAGGATGACAAACAACTAGAGATAGTAAGGACCATGAATAACAGCAAGCTACTAAAAATTGAGCTGCCTCTCAGAGTACAAGTGTAAACACCCAATGTGCAGAGAACTAAGGGTGTAGACTCTATGAAGAAATCAACAGTGCAAGACCTAGTGACCACAATTTGCCCACAAGCATGCTGTCAACAATATTCCCTTAAAGTAAGAAAATAGAAACTTGAAAAATAATACATGAAAGA
>NW_025201214.1:5668-7000 GCF_004010195.1 Chiloscyllium plagiosum | reverse complement strand
ATAGAAATTTAAGCAAATTATTCAGTTGCCTATGAGTTAAAGGATTTATGAAATATTCTCCCAACAAGTAGAACAGCAACTTGTATTTGCATTGGTGTAGCTACAAAACTTATGTTCTCTGTGTATCCATATGCAATGATACTTTACCCAGTACATTGGACTGAATGTCAAAGCATTTAATTCAACTTCCCAATGTATTCAGTTTTTAAATTAACCACAGAGCAGTTTGATATATGGTTATATCTTTTCAACACAAAATATAATATTAATCTTTTCTTCAAACTTTAAGCTGATAGAAAATTCACCATTCTTTTGGCATTTTTATTTCCTAAACTAACTTTTTGGCCTGAACAAAAGTTTACCTTGACCCCAGAATCAGGTAACATGATAATGATTATGAATGGGAAGATAACTGGAAGATAAAGTGGTCAAAGGAAAGGACCACAAAAATCAAGTGAACTGTAAGAGACTGAAGAATGAAATAATTCCCAAAGGGAGGATCATGCAGTCCATTTAACACAGTATGTTGTTTTTAACAATGTTTATATTTTGTATGTGGCCCAAGAGGATATTTTCACGGTTAGGCTGAGTCAGAACTGAAAATGTCAAATCCAGAGATTGACCATTAAGAGCTCTGGCTAATGTTGTATTTTCCCTTGTGGGCAGTTTGGAAGTTCTTTGAAATATAAAGAACTAGGGTCCAATACCCTAGAGCCATTGATGTTTACAAGTCTATGATTTTCAATAGTTTGGGAAGGTTTTTGCCAGGTAATTTTGCCAGAAAAATCTGAAAATGCTTATTCAGAGTCTACTTAAGCCATTGACAGCCTTATTATCCAGCCTCAGAACTCTTTGCTTTCTTAAAATTTTAGAATTGTACTCAACAAGCTTTCTCAAAGAACTATATTACAATGATTGTCATGAGCTCATTCAGTTGAACCTCCTAAAAAATGAGTTAGACAATAGGTGCAGGAGTAGGCCATTCAGCCCTTCGAGCCTGCACCGCCATTCAATATGATCATGGCTGATCATTCCTAATCAGTATCCTGTTCCTGCCTTATCTCCATAACCCTTGATTCCACTATCTTTGAGAGCTCTATCCAACTTTTTCTTAAATGAATCCAGAGACTGGGCCTCCACTGCCCTCTGGGGTAGAGCATTCCACACAGCCACCACTCTCTGGGTGAAAAAGTTTCTCCTCATCTCTGTCCTAAATGGTCGACCCCATATTTTTAAGCTGTGTCCTCTGGTTCGGCACTCACCCATCAGCGGAAACATGTTTCCTGCCTCAGAGTGCCCAATCCTTTAATAATTTTATATGTCTCAATCAGA
>NW_025201214.1:0-1891 GCF_004010195.1 Chiloscyllium plagiosum | reverse complement strand
GCAGAGTTCCGCGCCTGTGTCCGGGCGGTGCAGGGTCCGGCACGTGTGTCGGGGCGGTGGAGAGTTCAGCGCCTGTGTCGGGACAGTGCATGTTCCGGCGCCTATGTCGGGGCGGTGGAGAGTTCAGCGCCTGTGTCGGGGCAGTACAGGATCCGGTGCCTGTGTCGGGGCGGTGCAGGGTTCCGCGCCTGTGTCGGGGCGGTGCAGGGACAGGCGCCTGTGTCGGGGCGGTGCAGGGACAGGCGCCTGTGTCGGGGCGGTGCAGGGACAGGCGCCTGTGTCGGGGCGGTGCAGGGACAGGCGCCTGTGTCGGGGCGGTGCAGGGACAGGCGCCTGTGTCGGGGCGGTGCAGGGCTCCGCGCCTGTGTCGGGGCGGTGCAGGGCTCCGCGCCTGTGTCGGGGCGGTGCAGGGCTCCGCGCCTGTGTCGGGGCGGTGCAGGGCTCCGCGCCTGTGTCGGGGCGGTGCAGGGTTCCGCGCCTGTGTCGGGGTGGTGCAGGGTTCAACGCCTGTGTCGGGGTGGTGCAGGGTTCCGCGCCTGTGTCTGAGCAGTGCTGGGTTCCACACTGGTGTACGGCTCAGCGCCTGTGTCGGGCCGATGCAGGGTTCCATGCCTGTGTCGGGACGGTGCAGGGCTCGGCGCCTGTGTCTGGGGTGGTACAGGGTCCGGCGCCTGTGTCTGAGCGGTGCAGGGTTCAATACCTGTGTCGTAGCGGTGCAGGCTTCAACGCCTGTGTCAGGGCGGTTCCGGGTTCCGCGCCTGTGTCGGGGGCTGTCTTGCGTCCAGGGCCTGTGTCGGAGCAGTGCAGGGTCTGGTGCCTGTGTCGGGGCGGTGCAGGGTCCAGCGTCTGTGTCGTTGCGGTGCAGGGCTCTGCGCTTGTGTCGGGGTGGTGCAGGGTCCGGCGCTTGTGTCTGGGGTGGTACAGGGTCCGGCGCCTGTGTCGGGGCGGTGCAGGGTTAAGCGCCTGTGTCAGAGCGGTGCAGGGTCCGGCGCCTGTGTCAGAGCGGTGCAGGGTTCCGCGCCTGTGTCGGAGCGGTGCAGGATCTGGCGCCTGTGTCAGAGCAGTGCAGGTTTCGGCTCCTGTATCTGAGCGGTGCAGCGTGTAACGCCTGTGTCGGGGCGGTGCAGGGTCCGGCGTCTGTGTCGGGGCGGTGAGGGCTCCGCGCTTGTGTCGGGGTGGTGCAGGGTCCGGCGCTTGTGTCTGGGGTAGTACAGGGTCCGGCGCTTGTGTCTGGGGTGGTACAGGGGCCGGCGCCTGTGTTGTGACAGTGCAGGGTTCCGCGCCTGTGTAGGGGCGGTGCAAGATCCGGCACCTGCGTCAGGGGCGGTGCAGGGTCTGGCGCCTGTGTCGAGGCGGTACAGGGTCTGGCGCCTGTGTCTGGGCAGTGCAGGATCCGCCGCCTGTGTCTGGGCAGTGCAGGATCCGCCGCCTGTGTCGGGGCGGTGCGAGGTCCGGCGCCTGTGTCAGGGCGGTGCGAGGTCCGGCGCCTGTATCAGGGCGGTGCGGGGTCCGGCGCCTGTGTCAGGGCGGTGCAGGGTCAGGTGCCTGTGTCGGGGCGGTGCATGGTCCGGTGCCTGTGTCGGGGCGGTGCAGGGTTCCACGCCTGTGTCGGGGCGGTGCAGGGTCCGGCACCTGAGTCAGGACGGTGAAGGGTCCGGTGCCTGTATCGGGGCGGTGCAGGGTCCGGCGCCTGTGTCGGGGCGGTGCAGGGTCCGGCGCCTGTGTCGGGGCGGTGCAGGGTTGTGCGCCTGTGTCGAGGCATTGCAGGGTTCTGCGCCAGTGTTGCGGCGGTGCAGGGTCGGGCGCCTGTATCTTAGCGGTGCAGGGCTCAACGCCTTTGTCAGGGTGGTGCAGGGTTCCGCACCTGTGTCGGAGCGGTGGAGTGTTCAGT
>NW_025201213.1:5150-7000 GCF_004010195.1 Chiloscyllium plagiosum | reverse complement strand
GTGGAAGCTTTTCACTGTAATTTTAACTGTAAAATACACATGACCGTAAAATCATGTTTACGGTCTGGTATTTTATTCTCATTATACATCACATTGTTAAATTTTACGAACATTGTAAATTATCCCAAAGTCCTTCAAAGGGGAGGAATCAGACTGAGTTTGTCAATGAGCTGTCCAAGGAGATTCTGGCAGAAATGATCAGAACTGTATATAAAAAACATTTTAAGGGAGTATTTTAAAGGATGAGACAGAAGTAGAGAGATAGAAAGATTTCAGGCTGATGTTATGACCTAGGCAGCTGACATTTTGGCTCCCAGGGATGGATAATTAAAATCAGGGAGGTGCAAGAGTCAAAAGTTGTTATTGTCTGGTATTTTATAGCCCAAGGTTTACTTGGTATTTCCTAGCCCACACCTAGATTGTGTCCAGTTATTGCCGTATTTGAACTCGGACTTCTTCATTTACTAAGGAGTCATGAATCGTGCTGAACGTTGTGCAACTATCCATGAACATTCCCACTTTCAACTTTATAATGGAGCATTTTTTATTTATGCAGTAAGTCATTGAGATCTAGGATGTACTGCCTAAATAGGTGGTGGAACGAGATTGAAAAGCAACATTCAGAAGGAATTTAGAGTGGCATGGTGGCTCAGTGGTTAGCACTGCTGCCTCACAGTGTCAGGAATCCGTGGTTCAATCCTACCCTTGGGCGACTGTCTGTGTGGAATTTGTACATTCTCCCTGTGTCTGTGAGGGTTTCGTCCGGATCGTCTGTTTCCTCCCATAATCGAGATATATGCAAGTTAGGTGGATTGGCCATGCTAAATTGCCCGTAGTTTTCAGGGATGTGTAGGTTGGGTGCTTTAGTCAGGGGTTAAATATAAGGGAATGAGTCTGGGCGGGTTACTCTTCAGAGGGTTGGTGTGGACTTGTTGGGCCAAAGGACCTGTTTCCACACTGTTGGGATTCTAATTCTAATTGGATAAATACTTGAAGGGGAAAATATTGCAGGACTCTAGGGAAGGAGGAGGGTGTTAGGACTAATTGGATAATTATTTTAAAGGGTCAACAGAGACACATTGTGGTAAATGCTCTCCTTAAAGTCATTATCTGTCTTTTCTTGAACACTTATAATTGGAATTTGTCTTTTTCATTCCTATGATGTGAGCATCAGATGCTGGGCTAGAATTTATTGTCCATCCCAAATTAAGAGTCAACCACATTATTGTGGATCTGGTTTCACCTATAGGCCAAGCCAGTTAAGGATTGTAGATTTCCTTCCCTAAACGGGCATGAGTGAACAAAATGGGTTTTTAATAATAATTGATGGTGGTTACGAGGTCACCATTAGGCTAGGTTTTTATTCCAAATTATTTTTTAATTGAATTATAATACAATAAGCTTCAATCTGCAATTTGAGAGGGAGAGGGTACAGTCGGAAGTGACAGTACTTCTGTTAAATAAAGGGAATTATGGAGCTATGAGGGAGGAGCTGGCCAAAGTTCAATGGTGCAATACCTTAGCAGGGATGACATTGGAGGAACAATGGCGGATATTTCTGTGTATAATGCAGAAGTTGCAGGATCAGTTCATTCCTAAAAGGAAGAAAGATCCCAGGAGGAGGCATGGGCGGCCGTGGCTGACGAGGGAAGTAAAGAAACATATAAAGTTAAAAGAGAAAAAGTATAACATAGCTAAGATAAGTGGGAAAACTGAGGACTGGGAAGCTTTTAAAGAGCAACAGAGGATTACTAAGAAGGAAATACGCAGAGGAAAAATGAGGTACGAACTGGCCAAGAATATTAAGGAGGACAGTAAAAGCTTTTTTAGGTATGTGCAAGACAAAAAAA
>NW_025201213.1:0-2505 GCF_004010195.1 Chiloscyllium plagiosum | reverse complement strand
AATGTTCCAGGATACAAATGCTACAGGAAGAATAGAAAGGGAGGGAAGAGAGGAGGGGGGAGTGGCATTTTTGATAAGGGATAGCATTACAGCTGTGCTAAGGGAGGATATTCCCGGAAATACATCCAGGGAAGTTATTTGGGTGGAACTGAGAAATAAGAAAGGGATGATCACCTTATTGGGATTGTAGTATAGACCCCCCAATAGTCAGAGGGAAATTGAGAAACAAACTTGTAAGGACATCTCTGCTATCTGTAAGAATAATAGGGTAGTTATGGTAGGGGATTTTAACTTTCCAAACATCGACTGGGACTGCCACAGTGTTAAATGTTTAGGTGGAGAGGAATTTCTTAAGTGCGTACAAGTCAATTTTCTAATTCAGTATGTGGATGTACCTACCAGAGAAGGTGCAAAACATGACCTACTCTTGAGAAATAAGGCAGGGCAGGTGACTGAGGTGTCAGTGTGGGAGCACTTTGGGGTCAGCGACCATAATTCTATTTGTTTTAAAATAGTGATGGAAAAGGATAGACCAGATCTAAAAGTTGAAGTTCTAAATTGGAGAAAGGCCAATTTTGACGGTATTAGGCAAGAACTTTCAAAAGCTGACTGGAGGCAGATGTTCGCAGGTAAAGGGACAGCTGTAAAATGGGAAGCCTTCAGAAATGAGATAACAAGAATCCAGAGAAAGTATGTTCCTATCAGGGTGAAAGGGAAGGCTGGTAGGTATAGGGAATGCTGGATGACTTAAGAAAAAGAAGGAAGCATATGTCAGGTATAGTCAGGATAGACCGAGTATATCCTTAGAAGAGTATAAAGAAAGTAGGAGTATACTTAAGAGGGAAATCAGGAGGGCAAAGTGGGGACATGAGATAGCTTTGGCAAATAGAATTAAGGAGAATCCAAAGGGTTTTTACAAATACATTAAGGACAAAAGGGTAACTAGGGAGAGAATAGAGCCCCTCAAAGATCAGCAAGGCGGCCTTTGTGTGGAGCCACAGAAAATGGGGGAGATACTAAATGAATGTTTTGCATCAGTATTTACTGTGGAAGAGGATATGGAAGATATAGACTGTAGGAAAATAGATGGTGACATCTAGCAAAATGTCCAGATTACAGAGAAGGAAGCGCTGGATGTCTTGAAACGGTTAAAGGTGGATAAATCCCTAGGACCTGATCAGGTGTACCCGAGAGCTATGTGGGAAGCTAGAGAAGTGATTGCTGGAACTCTTGCTGAGATATTTGCATCATCGATAATCACAGATGAGGTGCCAGAAGACTGGAGGTTGGCTAACGTGGTGCCACTGTTTAAGAAGGGTGGTAAAGACAAGCCAGGGAACTATAGACCGGTGAGCTTGACCTCTGTGGTGGGCAAGTTGTTGGAGGGAATCCTGCGGGACAGGATGTAAATGTATTTGGAAAAGCAAGGACTGATTTGGGATAGTCAACATGGCTTTGTGCGTGGGAAATCATGAAGAAGTAACAAAGGATTGATGGGGGCAGAGCAATAGATGTGATGTATATGGACTTCAGTAAGGCGCTCGACAAGTTTCCCCGTGGGAGACTGATTAGTAAGGTTAGATTGCATGGAATACGGGGAGAAGTAGCCATTTGGATACAGAATTGGCTCAAAGGTAGAAGACAGAGGGTGGTGGTGGAGGATTGTTTTTCAGATTGGAGGCCTGTGACCAGTGGAGTGCCACAAGGATCGGTGCTAGGCCCTCTACTTTTTACATAAAGTTATTTACATAAATGATTTGGATGCGAGCATAAGAGGCACAGTTAGTAAGTTTGCAGGTGACCCCAAAAATGGAGGTGTCGTGGACAGCGAAGAGGGTTACCTCAGATTACAACAGGATCTGGACCAGATGGGCCAATGGGCTGAGAAGTGGCAGATGGAGTTTAATTCAGATAAATGCGAAATGCTGCGTTTTGGGAAAGCAAATCTTAGCAAGACTTATACACTTAATGATAAGGTCCTAGGGAGTGTTGCTGAACAAAGAGACCTTGGCCAGAGTATTGAGTACAGGAGTTGGGAGGTCATGTTGGTGCTGTACAGGACATTGGTTAGGCCACTGTTTGGGGCATGGATAGGATAAATAGACAAAGTATTTTCCCTGGGGTCGGGGAGTCCAGAACTAGAGGGCATAGATTTCGGGTGAGAGGGGTAAGATATAAAAAAGACCTAAGGGGCAATGTTTTCACGCAGAGGGTGGTACGTGTATGGAATGAGCTGCTAGAGGAAGTGGTGGAGGCTGGTACAATTGCAACATTTAAGAGACTGGGTATATGAATAGGAAGGGTTTGGAGGGATATGGGCCGGGTGCTGGCAGGTGGGACTAGATTGGGTTGAGATATCTGGTCGGTATGGACGGGTTGGACCAAAGAGTCCGTTTCCATGCTGTACATCTCTATGATTCTATGACTATAAAAGGTTGACCTGCTGTTGGGAAATAAAGCAGGGCAAGTGATCATATTTTTATTAGTTTTAAAATAGTTATGAAA